>NW_019386315.1:5252-22818 GCF_000671375.1 Centruroides sculpturatus | reverse complement strand
TACTATCGTCTGTACAGTATGTAAATTAGGTACCGTAAGTCTAATACAGTACTGTAATTTTATACATTTCTTGTGAAAGAAACATTTCTTATTCAACGGCGATAAAAATTATTTATATTAATGATGTCTCCAAAGTTCAATGAAGTTTTCGCAGAAAAATAAGTTATCAGAAATCAGCTGCCGTTTGGTGTGCTGCTTCGCAACGAAAACAAGCTTGAGCAATGGCGATGTCGAATGGTACACACTCGGTAAGTAATCCTACAATTTTTTTGTTTATAGCATAGTTTATACGGATTATTCCCAAAAAAAATATACGTATTTTGGAAATGTTGAGTCGGATTAGTCTAGAATGGATTAATTTTATGGAAGAAAACCTTTCAAACAGCCGTAGTCCGTAAACTTGACACGTGTCGGGCTGTGATTGGAACGACTCGTAAGAAATCGGATTCCTAAAGAATGGAACGTATCTATGATCTTATAGGGGGGTCGACTGTATTTAAAATTTAATTTAGATCATATAACTTACCTTCAATAATTTAATTATTGACTTTAAGCATCCCTTATCATGTATTAATTTTTTTTCAATTCGTGGAAAATGAAGTCGCCACTGATATGAAATGTTTTGATTTACTTCACATATTTCTGATGGAGGTAACTTTGGTACGATAAACCAATATCTTTCCTAGAAATAATTGTATATTTAAAGAATAAAAGTAAGTAATTAAACACTATTCAATTTTTAAAAATCCAAAATAAATATATGATTCTTACATCATGTGGAATATTATTTAAAAAATATTGTGCTGCACCTTCAGGCCAAAATGGCCAATTAAATTTTAATACTGGAACTAAATCTACATCGATCTGAATTCCATTTTTAGTAATAATATATATTGTTATTGCAGGTCCACTTAAATGTCTGATTATCTGTAAAATAATATATATATTAATAAAACTGATGGCAAATTTAAAAAATAAGATTACTTTATTGTTAAATTTTTTCATTAAATCAAAACTTAAAAATGTAAAATATTTTACGGTATTTGTTTTTATTCTAAACAATAAAAATTGACAAAAGCAAGCATCTTGTTTTCATTCTTTTTCTTTTACATTAAAACATTTTTAATTATTATTTTCCTAAATGAAAGTGGAAAAACTGATTTTCTAACTAAATATTAATGAAAAGCATAATAATGTTATTTATTTTGTATTATTCTTTCCCTTGTATATGAGTCTTGAATTTTACAATAATAATTGACTGACTGAGTGAAATAAATTAATTACAATAATTAAAACAATGTTAAGGCTGTAACCTTTTTGGTTATGAACACAATCTGCAGCAGATAGCATTAAAAATTTAATGCTTTTTCTATGGGAAAAATCCTTTTCCAAAAATTCTCAAAAATGGGAGCAGATAGAACCAAACAGTTTTTGTATTAGAACTGTATTTAATTCATATGCATATCTCTGTTGGTTGTCAAAAAGTACTAAAGAAACTGTTATTCGATTTAAATGAGCTCTAATAAAGCAGTTTTATTACTATTTATAGAATTTGAAGTTGTTTTCATCAATAAAAATATTATATATAAATTTCTATTTTTATCTACTTATTTTATATTTACCTTTGGTAAATTATTTCTTTTTCCCAATTTATTAATTGCTGAATCTACAATTCCTTGAAGCCAATTTTTAATTTTTCCTGCTTCCAAAAAATTCTTTCTGTTAGAAAATTTTCGTAAGATTTCTTTATTTAATTCCCAATTCTTCTCATGCATTAATTCTTTCAATTCAGATTTTAATTGGCATGTAACAAACGAGGAAGGAGAATGGTCAGTTGTTACCTGGAAAAATTTGCATGTAAATATTGAAGAAAATGATTTATGATTAAAATGTAATAACAGAATTTTACAAGAATTCTATTTAAATCATTAAAGAAGTCCAAAAGATAATATAACTGATAGTTAAACAGAATTACATTTATAAAGCTGACTTTTTACTTAATGTATGTCAAATATCTCAACAAAGTTTACAAAGATGATTACTTTTGATGATTCTCAGTGAAATTTTCTTGTTTGTCCTTTTGGGGAGGCTAATGTGACGATTGAGTGTTGATACAATTGTGAGATCCGTGATTTTTACGTCAATGTCGAAAAAAAAATCTTTGTAAACAACTCCAATGAAAAAAAAACTCTCTTGGTGAGAAGTATATCAGAGGTCATCGATTGTTTTCACACTTAGGTGGGAAAGTTGACACTTAGTTGATCAGAATGCACTGTAAGTGTCAACAGAAGTTGATCACGTGACTCATTTCTCACAAATAACGTATAAAAGCTCGAGTCCTCGGAAGCTCCGGGTGCAATCCAAAGGAAGTTATACTTGTCAATGTGTGCATCTCATCTCCCAGACCTCCATACAATCGGAATCGAACGGACGAAAGGAGAAGATATCAGTAGAAGACAGACCCGACCTTTCATACTTATTGCCATACTACAGTTCAACACCGGCCTGCGATTCATAATGCCATTCAACGAACACATATTAGACATATCCACATAGAGGTATTTGTATTGTTTTCAAGCTTTGTGAACTCTCTCTCCATTAAAGCTGTTAGAGCATCCCTTTTTGTATAGTGAACTTATTTAACCACATTTAGCCTATGTATCCTAGCCTAGTTATATAAATAAGTGCTTGTTTAGTTTGTTAATCCTGTCTCTTGTCATTAAAGGATACCTGCCAACTTACCAACGCACTCCCACTCACTTTTTGCCCTCCTAGCCATCCGACAAATCAGAGATCAGGTTCTACCAACCTGTTGCAGAGTAAATGGTCATTTGGGGATTAGCCCAGTGGCTTGCTGCTTATCTCACATAATGCTAATGAAAGCAATATAGGCTACAGAGTGTAATACCAAAACACAAATAGTGAACAGATACAATTAATGCACTTTATTCACACAGAACAAAACAAGTGTCACAGGATCTTTTGTCAGGATCCCAACTAAGGTTGGATACCAGTGAAATTTTTCCACGTTGGGGGTGCACATAATCACAGACCAAAAAGAAAAAGTTTTGCGCATAACAAGTAACTCGAAATTAATATTACCTTAAAACTACCTTACAATCTAAATAAGAGGAAAGTAGAATAAGAAATTAGGATATCTCTATCCTAATTTCTTATCCTACTTTCCTCTTATTACTTGTTATGCGCAAAACTTTTTAGGAAGATCAACAATAGCAAAAATATCTGGGATTTTGTCGGGGGATACTTTTCCTTGCTTGTGCGATGGGGTCCACAATGAATTCTTCTAGCTTTCTGTTTTTCCATCTTTTGTCACAAATATAGTTTCATTGCTTATCCAACTTTGTGATGATCAAATGTCTCTTGTTTGGAAAGGAGCACTAATAAAATTTATATTCTGTTGAGTTACACAGTACTCATTGAAGCTTAACCTTCTTCACTCTTCTGTTCTGGTTTCTCTCCGACTGACTGGACCTCCATGCATCCTCTCCGAAATAGAGCTTAAGAATATCCAGTTACTCTTTCCTCTTTGGACCCATCATTGTCCTCTCTATTGTTCTCGATGTTTCTTGGAACATAACCCCCACATTGACAAAAGAAATATTAGAAAGGGAAGACAAGAACAAAGGAAGTCTTTCCTCTGTATTGTCATAATTGAGAATTAAAATAATCAAAACATGTAAATTTTAAATAATTAAAAAGGCAAGCAGCCAGACTAATGTATCCTTTTATGGGAAACAAAGACTATCTTTATCAACAATTAACTGAAGCCTCAGGATTCTTGTTGCACAAAGCCTTTGAGAAATTCTTGTTCCTTGCTATGATCAAGATCGACCTTGCCTCTCCATTGTCTCCTCCAGTCTGAACTCTTCTTCCCAGTCTGAAAATCATTACCTCTCCCCATTAGGCCCTTAGGCATTTTTTCTCCCCATGAGACAGTTCAGAACATCAATCATCAACCAAGTGAAGAAGTAGAAATGAGGACGAGAAGATACCAGAAAAGACAAGAATCGAGGACAGAAGCTACAAACTAGAATATTCTAACTTAAAATTATGGCATACAGCCACAGTCTTTATCAGACAATGAAACCCTTTCTTAATTATCACAATCTCCATTGTAACAGATGTAAAATCAATCGCACCAAAACCAGAACCAAGTTCAACTCAACAATAACAACACTTTAACTGTTCTATCTTTTAAATTGTTTATTCAGTTATGGACATCTGCAGAGGGGAGCAAACGGTGCACTTGCCCTCCCCTGGAATCAAGTAAAATAGTCACAAATTACACAGTAATTGTTAGAGTGATTGAGATATGTAACCTTACAACCACACTTTGATACAATACCATATTCTATAATCTACTTGTGAAAAAACTCAAAATAAAGTTAAATATTTAAATAAAAATTTATTGATGTAATTGTCTTCAAGCTTTGTAGCAAAAAATTTTTTTATGGATATCCACATTCACAGTACTGGACTTTTTAGATATACTCTATTGATTAATTTTTCCAAATTATATTCTACTTAATATTATTTAATTTGAAAAAATACAATAATAATAATAAATTACCTGAAAATTCATAATCTTAGGAAAAGTCAAAATCAAATTTAAATCAAATTCAGTTGCTTCTTTTACTCTCAATTTTTCAAAATAACTTCCTGTGTAATATATATTTTCAAAAAGATGATAAAATAATTTATCAGTCTTCATTTCTTTAATTAATTCATCTAACACCATTTGTAAAATTCTGATATTTTCAGTTTGATCTTCTAGTTTTACTTTTGTCCTTAAAATTTCCTTTAAATTAGCCAAAAGAAGTTTATCATTTGATTTTGCCATTGGAGATAAATTTGTATTCTGAAAAGAAAAAATTAAAGTAAATATTCAGAAAATACATATTTATTCAATTTCATATTATTCAATTCATTTCACAAGAATGATTAATGACTGATTAATTAAATTAAATATAGCAACTAGAATTTTTAGATAAATTTGTTCATTATCTATATACTTATTAAACTTATTAGGTACAGTACAGTACCTATAGTAATGTGTTATTGCATGTTGAAATGTTTTTTGGTTAGTTTTTTATATTTTACTTTTTCCTGTCCTTTTTCTTTTTTTTTAATATTTTTGTCAGATGTACAAAAAGGGATAGTCCAAGGAAGTAGTTGGAAGTTGAAGATGGAGAAACTGGTTCTGGCTAATAAGAAGGGGAATTTAGTGATATTTCCATCAAAAGTGCATCAACCTTTTGTGAAACAGAAAAAATGTGCAAAGGTTTATCTTCCAAGCTATAATTGAAAAGATGTAAGAATAAAATTCTCCTATATATATGTTTTTCCCTTAATGATATATTTTGTGCTGCTCTTGTAATTTGTTAATTCATCTATCCTATAAAACTTTCTTTTCCTCAACCAACAAGAGACTACCTTCCTTATTTTTTCAGCAAACAATTTTATTATAATTCTGTTGTGACCCTTGAGCTAGACTTAGGTCTACTAGTCTACAAATAATAACAAATCGGCTTACAGAAATGGATTTATTTAGAACTAACAATTGCTTAGCAAACAAAGGCTCATACGACCTCCCTTGCAAAGCTCCTTTTCTCTCTCATGTTCCAAGTACAAATAGTATGCTACCTTCACTCTCCTTCCCCCTATGTTAACACGTAACAAAGTTTACACAAAAATTTAATTAACAAGGAAAGTTTGATGAGAACCATGAACTTGTAGTAGTTTCGAACTTGAACAAAGACATCTAACTGACAGTACCGCACATGAAGACAATAATTGCTTAGGACAATACCTCAGACACTTCTACTTCCCTTCCGATTCCCTTCACTCGGTTGTTCTCTCAACCGCCTTGGATGGAATTGGATAATAGTCCTTAGCCTTTCTCCGATGTTTCGGGTGGTTTCCTCCTTCCTCACACATGTGACTTCTTAACAGCATTGCCACAATGAAATTTCAAAACATACTGAAGCTCCTTCAAAAAATGTATTACAGTCGACCCCCCTATAACACTGTTGATAATTCCGTTTTATATGAATTCCATGTTGTACGAGTCGCTTAGATTTTACAAATATATGTGCTGGGCTGTGAATGGCTCACGTATTTGTAAAATATAAGTGACTCGTACAACATGGAATTCATATAAAACGGAATTATCAACAGTGTTATAGGGGGGTCGACTGTAATACATTTTTTGAAGGAGCTTCAGTATGTTTTGAAATTTCATTGTGGCAATGCTGTTAAGAAGTCACATGTGTGAGGAAGGAGGAAACCACCCGAAACATCGGAGAAAGGCTAAGGACTATTATCCAATTCCATCCAAGGCGGTTGAGAGAACAACCGAGTGAAGGGAATCGGAAGGGAAGTAGAAGTGTCTGAGGTATTGTCCTAAGCAATTATTGTCTTCATGTGCGGTACTGTCAGTTAGATGTCTTTGTTCAAGTTCGAAACTACTACAAGTTCATGGTTCTCATCAAACTTTCCTTGTTAATTAAATTTTTGTGTAAACTTTGTTACGTGTTAACATAGGGGGAAGGAGAGTGAAGGTAGCATACTATTTGTACTTGGAACATGAGAGAGAAAAGGAGCTTTGCAAGGGAGGTCGTATGAGCCTTTGTTTGCTAAGCAATTGTTAGTTCTAAATAAATCCATTTCTGTAAGCCGATTTGTTATTATTTGTAGACTAGTAGACCTAAGTCTAGCTCAAGGGTCACAACAGAATTATAATAAAATTGTTTGCTGAAAAAATAAGGAAGGTAGTCTCTTGTTGGTTGAGGAAAAGAAAGTTTTATAGGATAGATGAATTAACAAATTACAAGAGCAGCACAAAATATATCATTAAGGGAAAAACATATATATAGGAGAATTTTATTCTTACATCTTTTCAATTATAGCTTGGAAGATAAACCTTTGCACATTTTTTCTGTTTCACAAAAGGTTGATGCACTTTTGATGGAAATATCACTAAATTCCCCTTCTTATTAGCCAGAACCAGTTTCTCCATCTTCAACTTCCAACTACTTCCTTGGACTATCCCTTTTTGTACATCTGACAAAAATATTAAAAAAAAAGAAAAAGGACAGGAAAAAGTAAAATATAAAAAACTAACCAAAAAACATTTCAACATGCAATAACACATTACTATAGGTACTGTACTGTACCTAATAAGTTTAATAAGTATATAGATAATGAACAAATTTATCTAAAAATTCTAGTTGCTATATTTAATTTAATTAATCAGTCATTAATCATTCTTGTGAAATGAATTGAATAATATGAAATTGAATAAATATGTATTTTCTGAATATTTACTTTAATTTTTTCTTTTCAGAATACAAATTTATCTCCAATGGCAAAATCAAATGATAAACTTCTTTTGGCTAATTTAAAGGAAATTTTAAGGACAAAAGTAAAACTAGAAGATCAAACTGAAAATATCAGAATTTTACAAATGGTGTTAGATGAATTAATTAAAGAAATGAAGACTGATAAATTATTTTATCATCTTTTTGAAAATATATATTACACAGGAAGTTATTTTGAAAAATTGAGAGTAAAAGAAGCAACTGAATTTGATTTAAATTTGATTTTGACTTTTCCTAAGATTATGAATTTTCAGGTAATTTATTATTATTATTGTATTTTTTCAAATTAAATAATATTAAGTAGAATATAATTTGGAAAAATTAATCAATAGAGTATATCTAAAAAGTCCAGTACTGTGAATGTGGATATCCATAAAAAAATTTTTTGCTACAAAGCTTGAAGACAATTACATCAATAAATTTTTATTTAAATATTTAACTTTATTTTGAGTTTTTTCACAAGTAGATTATAGAATATGGTATTGTATCAAAGTGTGGTTGTAAGGTTACATATCTCAATCACTCTAACAATTACTGTGTAATTTGTGACTATTTTACTTGATTCCAGGGGAGGGCAAGTGCACCGTTTGCTCCCCTCTGCAGATGTCCATAACTGAATAAACAATTTAAAAGATAGAACAGTTAAAGTGTTGTTATTGTTGAGTTGAACTTGGTTCTGGTTTTGGTGCGATTGATTTTACATCTGTTACAATGGAGATTGTGATAATTAAGAAAGGGTTTCATTGTCTGATAAAGACTGTGGCTGTATGCCATAATTTTAAGTTAGAATATTCTAGTTTGTAGCTTCTGTCCTCGATTCTTGTCTTTTCTGGTATCTTCTCGTCCTCATTTCTACTTCTTCACTTGGTTGATGATTGATGTTCTGAACTGTCTCATGGGGAGAAAAAATGCCTAAGGGCCTAATGGGGAGAGGTAATGATTTTCAGACTGGGAAGAAGAGTTCAGACTGGAGGAGACAATGGAGAGGCAAGGTCGATCTTGATCATAGCAAGGAACAAGAATTTCTCAAAGGCTTTGTGCAACAAGAATCCTGAGGCTTCAGTTAATTGTTGATAAAGATAGTCTTTGTTTCCCATAAAAGGATACATTAGTCTGGCTGCTTGCCTTTTTAATTATTTAAAATTTACATGTTTTGATTATTTTAATTCTCAATTATGACAATACAGAGGAAAGACTTCCTTTGTTCTTGTCTTCCCTTTCTAATATTTCTTTTGTCAATGTGGGGGTTATGTTCCAAGAAACATCGAGAACAATAGAGAGGACAATGATGGGTCCAAAGAGGAAAGAGTAACTGGATATTCTTAAGCTCTATTTCGGAGAGAAACCAGAACAGAAGAGTGAAGAAGGTTAAGCTTCAATGAGTACTGTGTAACTCAACAGAATATAAATTTTATTAGTGCTCCTTTCCAAACAAGAGACATTTGATCATCACAAAGTTGGATAAGCAATGAAACTATATTTGTGACAAAAGATGGAAAAACAGAAAGCTAGAAGAATTCATTGTGGACCCCATCGCACAAGCAAGGAAAAGTATCCCCCGACAAAATCCCAGATATTTTTGCTATTGTTGATCTTCCTAAAAAGTTTTGCGCATAACAAGTAATAAGAGGAAAGTAGGATAAGAAATTAGGATAGAGATATCCTAATTTCTTATTCTACTTTCCTCTTATTTAGATTGTAAGGTAGTTTTAAGGTAATATTAATTTCGAGTTACTTGTTATGCGCAAAACTTTTTCTTTTTGGTCTGTGATTATGTGCACCCCCAACGTGGAAAAATTTCACTGGTATCCAACCTTAGTTGGGATCCTGACAAAAGATCCTGTGACACTTGTTTTGTTCTGTGTGAATAAAGTGCATTAATTGTATCTGTTCACTATTTGTGTTTTGGTATTACACTCTGTAGCCTATATTGCTTTCATTAGCATTATGTGAGATAAGCAGCAAGCCACTGGGCTAATCCCCAAATGACCATTTACTCTGCAACAGGTTGGTAGAACCTGATCTCTGATTTGTCGGATGGCTAGGAGGGCAAAAAGTGAGTGGGAGTGCGTTGGTAAGTTGGCAGGTATCCTTTAATGACAAGAGACAGGATTAACAAACTAAACAAGCACTTATTTATATAACTAGGCTAGGATACATAGGCTAAATGTGGTTAAATAAGTTCACTATACAAAAAGGGATGCTCTAACAGCTTTAATGGAGAGAGAGTTCACAAAGCTTGAAAACAATACAAATACCTCTATGTGGATATGTCTAATATGTGTTCGTTGAATGGCATTATGAATCGCAGGCCGGTGTTGAACTGTAGTATGGCAATAAGTATGAAAGGTCGGGTCTGTCTTCTACTGATATCTTCTCCTTTCGTCCGTTCGATTCCGATTGTATGGAGGTCTGGGAGATGAGATGCACACATTGACAAGTATAACTTCCTTTGGATTGCACCCGGAGCTTCCGAGGACTCGAGCTTTTATACGTTATTTGTGAGAAATGAGTCACGTGATCAACTTCTGTTGACACTTACAGTGCATTCTGATCA
Organism: Centruroides sculpturatus; assembly: GCF_000671375.1. Classification (NCBI taxonomy): domain Eukaryota; kingdom Metazoa; phylum Arthropoda; class Arachnida; order Scorpiones; family Buthidae; genus Centruroides; species Centruroides sculpturatus. Next base: position 12,861 of record NW_019386315.1, on the reverse strand, counting down.
ACTAAGTGTCAACTTTCCCACCTAAGTGTGAAAACAATCGATGACCTCTGATATACTTCTCACCAAGAGAGTTTTTTTTTCATTGGAGTTGTTTACAAAGATTTTTTTTTCGACATTGACGTAAAAATCACGGATCTCACAATTGTATCAACACTCAATCGTCACATTAGCCTCCCCAAAAGGACAAACAAGAAAATTTCACTGAGAATCATCAAAAGTAATCATCTTTGTAAACTTTGTTGAGATATTTGACATACATTAAGTAAAAAGTCAGCTTTATAAATGTAATTCTGTTTAACTATCAGTTATATTATCTTTTGGACTTCTTTAATGATTTAAATAGAATTCTTGTAAAATTCTGTTATTACATTTTAATCATAAATCATTTTCTTCAATATTTACATGCAAATTTTTCCAGGTAACAACTGACCATTCTCCTTCCTCGTTTGTTACATGCCAATTAAAATCTGAATTGAAAGAATTAATGCATGAGAAGAATTGGGAATTAAATAAAGAAATCTTACGAAAATTTTCTAACAGAAAGAATTTTTTGGAAGCAGGAAAAATTAAAAATTGGCTTCAAGGAATTGTAGATTCAGCAATTAATAAATTGGGAAAAAGAAATAATTTACCAAAGGTAAATATAAAATAAGTAGATAAAAATAGAAATTTATATATAATATTTTTATTGATGAAAACAACTTCAAATTCTATAAATAGTAATAAAACTGCTTTATTAGAGCTCATTTAAATCGAATAACAGTTTCTTTAGTACTTTTTGACAACCAACAGAGATATGCATATGAATTAAATACAGTTCTAATACAAAAACTGTTTGGTTCTATCTGCTCCCATTTTTGAGAATTTTTGGAAAAGGATTTTTCCCATAGAAAAAGCATTAAATTTTTAATGCTATCTGCTGCAGATTGTGTTCATAACCAAAAAGGTTACAGCCTTAACATTGTTTTAATTATTGTAATTAATTTATTTCACTCAGTCAGTCAATTATTATTGTAAAATTCAAGACTCATATACAAGGGAAAGAATAATACAAAATAAATAACATTATTATGCTTTTCATTAATATTTAGTTAGAAAATCAGTTTTTCCACTTTCATTTAGGAAAATAATAATTAAAAATGTTTTAATGTAAAAGAAAAAGAATGAAAACAAGATGCTTGCTTTTGTCAATTTTTATTGTTTAGAATAAAAACAAATACCGTAAAATATTTTACATTTTTAAGTTTTGATTTAATGAAAAAATTTAACAATAAAGTAATCTTATTTTTTAAATTTGCCATCAGTTTTATTAATATATATATTATTTTACAGATAATCAGACATTTAAGTGGACCTGCAATAACAATATATATTATTACTAAAAATGGAATTCAGATCGATGTAGATTTAGTTCCAGTATTAAAATTTAATTGGCCATTTTGGCCTGAAGGTGCAGCACAATATTTTTTAAATAATATTCCACATGATGTAAGAATCATATATTTATTTTGGATTTTTAAAAATTGAATAGTGTTTAATTACTTACTTTTATTCTTTAAATATACAATTATTTCTAGGAAAGATATTGGTTTATCGTACCAAAGTTACCTCCATCAGAAATATGTGAAGTAAATCAAAACATTTCATATCAGTGGCGACTTCATTTTCCACGAATTGAAAAAAAATTAATACATGATAAGGGATGCTTAAAGTCAATAATTAAATTATTGAAGGTAAGTTATATGATCTAAATTAAATTTTAAATACAGTCGACCCCCCTATAAGATCATAGATACGTTCCATTCTTTAGGAATCCGATTTCTTACGAGTCGTTCCAATCACAGCCCGACACGTGTCAAGTTTACGGACTACGGCTGTTTGAAAGGTTTTCTTCCATAAAATTAATCCATTCTAGACTAATCCGACTCAACATTTCCAAAATACGTATATTTTTTTTGGGAATAATCCGTATAAACTACGCTATAAACAAAAAATNTATTTCGTAATTCTTTCTTATTACTAAAACATAAATACATATACATATATATATATATATAAAACACATATACAGTTTTCTTATATATGTATTTGTTTTGTATTTTTTCTGTAATCTGTATTTTGACATTCCATTTTGTCCTTTTCATTTTACACTTTTATAAGAAACCTTATATTATAAAAAAGGATTAAATCATATCTCTTTAGAAAATAAAATTTATTATTATAGTCATAAGTGACCTGGATTTTTTTTCCATAATTATGGTAAATTACCAGGATTACCATTCCAAAATTATTGTAACCCTAATTATTGTTTGTTAAACTATATAATTAAATGTGTGACATCTGTGCTTTTCAAAATAATCAGCTCTCTATTATAATGGCACACTGAGGATTTAATCTTGGGGGATAAAAACCAGATAAAAAAATTTTTATTGAAAATCCAATAAAATTCCTATTTTATATGACCTATATTCATAAATACAGTAGTATAGAAATAGATGGTGCAATATAAATTAAAAACAAAATGAATTTTAATTAGGAAAACATTTTTGGAAAATTTTCTAGTATTTTTTCTATTTTCTGTTGGGATGCTAGGGCCCCTCGATCTCCCCTCTGGGTATGTCACAACTCTATTATATATTACACAAGAAAATTATATTCATATTCTAATGCTAGATTTTATAAGAATTAAATTAATTTTGATTACAGTTGTGGTTATCATTTCTCATCTCAAATGAAACAGTGAAGTTATAACAATTAAATTCAATTATTACAACTTAGTATAAAATATAATTTTGTTTTAAAGATAAAACGAATTGTCTATGTGCAGGGCTGTTAAGAGTTTGTATGGAGCTCAAAGGTAGAGCAGACCCTTTAGTTTTCATTTATTATTATTTTTTAACAAATGAAAATGTGCCCAACAGTAGCAGAGTGGTTAAAACTACCAAACACTGGTAATTGGTCACGGATTTGTGCCTAGCCAACGAATTGGGATCCCCAACTCAGCAGATTGTCCACATATGGCTTTGCCTTATACAACTGATCCAATCCAAACAAATGAAATATGTAGAACGTTTATTAAACTTTGTTTGTTTTGTTAAGTTATGGCAACACAACACTTGGGTAATCTGCCTATGGGAATGCCTTTCAGGAGGTCTTTTTAAAAGTAACTGGCGTTATAGAGGTGGAGAAAACCCGGAAAACTTCACGTGGCCAGGAGCGAACTCAGTTTCAGGAATGGAATCGCTTGGCCACTGATGGGCCTGTTTACTAATGAAAACCAGTCTTAAAGGATTTGTTGTTTTCTGTTAGTAAAAAATAGCGTTAATTTTATTCTGGTAGGAACTACTACCGCTCGATCAGGAAAAAAATCCTCAACTCCCCATCTCGACGGCTCTTTACATTAATTAATATTAATCTTAGTAATTTTCTAAACTTTAATGAAAATAATTATTAAAACATTTTATTAATTTAGATTTTCTAAACCTTAACGAAAATATTTACGGTAATATAAATATTGGAAAGAAGAAAGAGAAATTTTATCGGGGAAAAATTATTTTTTTCGTCACAAATAAATAGAACGAATTTAAACGAAAAAAATCCACAGAATAATTTTCTTCGTTTCTATTACAATAATAATGTAAAAGCTCAAGTAAAAATCTAAAATAAACGCTAATAAACTAATTATAATTAATAAATTAAATGTATAAATTTCTTAATTATGAAACTAAACAGAATAAACGATTAAAAGTAAAAAAAACCCTTACCAAGATATTTAAACCTTAAATACTGTTGGTAAATTGAGTTGTCTCCTTCGACTTTTATCCAAATAACTTCTTTCAAGTTCGCTCCGTACAATATATAATTAAGCCACCACACGCGCAGTAGCATGGTATACCGAAACCGAAACTTTCACGTATTGATGACGTCGTCACGACACGTAAACGCGATTTCCCAATGAGTAAGCTGTGTTTATCGTTCAACTAAGCAGTTAGTTGATAAGGTAATATAGTTAATCAACGCGTGATTCTAATTGGTACAATTTTCAAAGATAAATTTTAACACACAAACAGACTTCAATTCTTAAAAATTTTGTTTTAAAATTCAAAATAAAAGGATTGTGTGTGGCGCCATCTTTTATGACATTTTATTAAAAAATTCTTATATTAATTATTATTATAAAATGGGAAAATGCTTAATTTTGAAGGAGACGAGATTTTCGATAAATTGTAAATTTCAATAACGGGTAAAACTTTTATTAATTCCAACCCCACTCCAGATATGACACGTGATCCCCTCTATCTCCCCAACCTCTCGATCTTTAACCACTAAAATTTAGCATCGATGTCCCTTATATACGAGTCATCGTGCCAAATTTCGTTTATTAATCTTTACCCCAGAGCAGGGTAGCTCCATGTAAGAGGCACAGTTACGATTATGATAAAACAAACGTAAATGTATATAGGCTTCTGAACTTTACTTATGGGCTTGTGTAAGTACAGTAATAAGATACTGTATGTGAAAACAAACAAAAAAAAAGGGGTGCAATTATTGTTAATTAGCGCTCGTGTGTCTAGTTATCGTGTTTCTTATTACAAAAAGTGTTTACGGAATTTGTTGACTTCTCTTTCAGTTAAATATATTAAACAAGTATGTTCTAATTTATATTTCCCGCCTTGTTATGTACTGTACTGTATATAACACGAAAAAGAATTGGAGTTGTGGTACTGTAAAAGTAATGGAGTTTGTGTGAAATTTGACTCCTCAGTTTTGTGCAAATCTCTGCGTTTGGACTCACCGAAAAAAGTCAAAAACAGAAAAAATTCCGTGGAGTATGTGTGTTGATTTCTATTTCTTTTAATATCTCAGGATGAGACAGTAGCGTAGCTAGGGTTCTCCGGGCCCGGTGCGGAACCAGATTTGTGGGCTCCTGTAAACGGACTAAAATATTTTTGTGTAGTTATTTATATAGTGTATACTATATAAATATTTTTGTATAGTGATTTATATAGTTGAGATTAGAATTGAGTTGATATTTTTTTTGTGTAATAGAGGGCCCAGCACCTCGAGCAGCCAAATGCCAAATTTTTCTTTGTTCTGATTGCCATGAAAAATTTTTCGGTTTTTTTTCCTGTGATTTTGGGGCCCCATGGGCCTATCGCTTTCCAGGGACCCAGTGAGGACTGCACCCTCCTAGATACGCCACTGGGATGGGGTAATGATTAAAAAACAAACTTTGGAAAGGTAGCATGCTTATAAAGGACATTGATACCTGGGACACCCATACATTGGGGCACGTGCCCCCTTTCATCTCGGTTGCCTTTTCATAATTTCCAAGAGGGCCCAAACAACAGAAAATTCGTGCAAATTTAAAAGAAACTAATAAACGATATTTGTCCATTGACCCATGTAACTTCGTCGTAAGTTGAACAAAACGCCATTCCTTGTTTCAAGGTCAAGTTAACTCGGAATGCAACCAGAGCCAACTTGTGGGAGCGCTGATCCGATGTTCAAACATAGTTTGAAGCTCCTTGTATAATGTACGATGCCCTTTTTAATACTTGTGTCCCCTTTTTTCAAAGTGTGTGGGGCCGCTGATTGATACTATTAAATTGGTTGTACTATATATTACCACCTATGGAATTTGAGAATATATTTGAACTCGGGATCGAGACGAGTTCAACGGTATCCTACTTTTGGACCGGAGACGAAAAATAAAGTTATTATATTTGCAATTTCTTGCCTTTCACAACGCATTCTACGCCATTTTAGTTTCCGCTAGGTGGCGTTCGACTGTTCGTGCAATTTCTTGCCTTTCACAGTGCTTTTTTTAATGGTTTGCAGACTTTACTGTAATCTTACAGTAATACTTAGCAACTACGGTGTCGTCTGCATGATAGTATTCAAAAAGTATGATAACTTTCTTATTTTTTGTCTCCGGTCCAAAAGTAGGGTATCGTTGAACTCGTCTCGGTCCCCTCAGTTCAGGTATATACTCAAAGTCCCGAGATTTCATAGGTGGTAATCTATATAATCCCCTTAAATTTTGGTGGTAAAGGTCGAGAAGGTGGGAAGATAGAGGAGGTCACGTGTCATATGTCAAATGGGATCGGACTTAATGACGAATTTACTTGTTATTAGAATTTGCAAGTTTTTATAAAACTCATCTCTATCCTCAAAATTAGGATTTCGGCCATTCTGCAGTATTAATAACATAAGAAGTTTTCAATTTTGTTTACCGGGAAAGTTATGCAACTCGTTGCTGAATTTTTTTTAAATGTCAAATCAAATTAGAATAATTATAATGCACAAAATTCAGATCGTGTTATTACTGAAGCTTAAAACCCAGTGGCGGCGCTGACATTTGATGATAGGGAAACTGAGCCGGCCCTGGATATAATCATTGGAAGCTTTATACAATATTTTAGTGTGCTAAACGACGTGAGGTTGGTGCTCTATAAAGCGCACGCGCGAATGCGTATAATCTGGCTGCCTTACACCATATTTTTTTGCCGTGGAAACTATTCCGTATTTGACAATACGGCGCTTTCATTGGGAATATGCATATATAAATTTATATTAGAATATATAATAGTAGGCCCACCAGTGACCGAGTGGTCTTAGTACCCTGAACACTGGGAGTTCGGTCGTGGGTTCGCGCCGCGATCGGACAGGCTGGCTGCTTGGAGTTTTTCGGGTTTTCTCCTTGCCGATAACGACTAAATAGGAGGCCAGTTCTCCATAAAAGTCTTCCCAGAAGGCATTCTTTCCCCTCGCGTAACATCGCTCCCCAGAGCAGGCAACGGGAAATCACTCTGGGTAGTAACTTTCCCTAGTAACACATTGGCGCGTTACTAACTACTTACTAACCTACGCCAGGTGTAGCCGACGTCAGGAATCTGATGTTATGGAATCACATGGAAGCGGTGCTTCCACAGCTTCCATGGTCGACACGCCACTGTTGGCACTTTCTCGCCATTCCAGACGATTTTAATTATTAATTATACTGTCTCAATAGTTTTATAATTAAATAAAAGATTTTTTATTTTAACGTTGTAGCTTTGTTTTGCTTTAAATACTTTAAAAAAAAAAAAGTTTAAAGCGCAGAAATGTGTATAGTTTTCGATTAAAAATACCCCACACGCACGCACACCAATGTTCCCTGTAAGCTGCGCGGCCGCGCACTGATCAAATTGTTGCCGCGCACGAGAATTTATGTGCCGCGCAGGCGAGCATGCACACCGATTTGAATTGTTGTTTATTTATTTCTCACTCTGTCTGCAACATGATTATTGCTACGTATATTTCAATTAAATACATTAAATCTTTGACAAGAGATAATATTTTGTATAAAAGTATGTTTTAAAATGAATTTTAATCTCTACTTTATAATTAACTAGCTGTTACCCGCGACTTCGTCAGCGGAGGTTTTGCAAGCAAACCCCATTTACATCCAATATTTCAATAACCATAGTAATTGTTATATAACACCTACCGCTGAAGAGAATTGCCGAAAATCAAACGAACTATTTTCAATTTGATCAATTTTCTGAAACGTTTACAATCGTTCTATAATCGAACCAATACGCAATAACAAATTCGAATTTAAAAC
>NW_019386315.1:0-1769 GCF_000671375.1 Centruroides sculpturatus | reverse complement strand
TGGCTACTTTAATATTATTTTTACGTGTTTTAGCTGGCAACACTCATTCGACCATGAAAGGGAGCCAGTATTTAAACGAAGCTTAATTTTCTAATTTTTAACGATACAATAGCGACGATTATTATTTTAAAAAATTTTTGTTAGGCTTAACATCGATGAAAATTCAACGCGAAGTAGGTTAATAGCAATATACTAATATACTAATATACTAATTACATGGGATATAATAATATACTACACTAATAATGGATTTTTTCATACTTTTCGGTTATCCGCCCTTTTAATTATCCGACCAACCCCAGTCCCCAATTAGGTCGGATAATCGAGGTTCTACTGTACATAAATAACTACAAACTTGAAAAAATATATATCTCTAAATATATTCTTCTTCTCTTCTAATTGTTTGCTATTTGTTTTCTTTGATTATCAAGACAGCAAATAATGAGATTGATAAACTTTAGACTATATAATCTTTTTAAATGATGCCTTTTATTTCCATATAATTATCTTAGATTAACTTAGATTGTGTTAATAAATAAAACTTTTATTTCAAGTGAAAAATAGTTTACATTAAATTTTCATGGGCTTTATTTGATTACACAAGATCATATTAAACATAAGGCACTGAAAAATTTATATAATTCTTGATTTTTTAAAAATTCATTAAAATACTAAAGAAACTACTGTTTACCGGCATTAAAACACTTTTTATTAACTGTTCACAAGCACTTTCAATATTTTTACCAGTCATTTTCAGGCAAAGAAAAGTTTAAATATTTCATTTATATTATTATTTATCTGTATTTTTCATGAACATGCAAATATATCTTCAACTATTTAAGAAACAGTATGGATTATGCAAAGAAAAATATTAATGTGAAAGAAAATTATTCCCAAATAGCATACATAAATCAAGTAACATATTTAATATGCATGAAAAATATGCATGTTCAAATATTTAAATATTTTGTGAACCAAGGAATTTCATGAGAGGAATTTTTTAATTTTGCTGTTAGAAGAATGATTAATTTTTAAATTCTTTTTAGTTTTTTAATACAAAATCAACACTTGTTTTCCAATATTATATAAAATTAAAATATTTCTACTGTCTTTTTATGAATTGTTACAATTATTTAATAGATAATAAAATTTAAAGTATAAATTTCTTTGATATTAATTGTGATTTTTTTTTGTTTGTCAATCACATAACCTAAATTTCATGTCTTTTGTTAAAACTGAAAATATAATAATTATTAATTTTTCTTTATAAATTTTTTATTCCGTCATTTTAACTAGCATATATGTAAAATATTAATGATAAATAATGTTTTAGTAAAACAGCAGAAAGATTCAATGCTTTGAATCAGTGTTAAAAATTCAGACAAAACAAATTAAAAAAAAGATTTAATTCAAGTTTTATTTGCAGAATTGTAAAAGTACATGAATTAGGGCTTTTATTATTTTTTTGCTTCTTTGGCCTGAGTTTTTAATGTGCAGTTTAAAGTATTAAAGTTATATTTAACTAGCTGCATGTACTGTACCTAGCATTGCTCGGGCTTTTGAGGGGCTGGAGATTGTTGAGGTGGAGTTTGGAGAAAGTGATAAAAACAATGGTCTTAGTAACTAAATGTACATTTATTGACCTGTGTTTATACAATAATTAAAACTGCAAAATGCAAAAAATTGCTTGGGCTTAAGTTAAGAGGGAAAGAGCTTTAGGGGAGGTTGGACTTTTATACAGTATAGATAGATGATTGTAGTGTATATCT
>NW_019386314.1:32992-64934 GCF_000671375.1 Centruroides sculpturatus | reverse complement strand
CAACTTGAGCTGTGGCATAACAACAATTGGTTTTTCCTTTATAATGTCCCATTCACAAAAATATATATCATTTCCAATACAATAACAAATTTCATATTTTTTGATTGACTGTCTCGATACGATTGTCCCATATGACATATATTTAACTTGTGTTATGTGTATATAATGTATTTACAAATAAATATAATACAGCATTATTACTTGTTCAGTAATTGATATTATGGCAGATGATTAGGAGGAGAGTTTACCATAAATGGTAATGATATTCGATTTTTATTTTGGAAGACTTATGATTCCTTGATGTCAACAATTAATTTTAAAGCCTGAAATTAATTTAAAACATTATAATAATAATTTTTTGAAATAATTTTACAAATTTCATAATAAAATTAACAATGAAAGTAAAAATTACCTTCTGCAAAGCAGAAATCCATGCAATCGATTGCTTATGGTTGGGAACAGGAGCAACTGAAAGCGTTAATGATTTCTCTTCATCCTCGGTATTATATGAAATAACTATTCCAGAAATATCTGTGGCACCTATACAGAACAGAATTTAAGTAATAATTCATTTTTATGAATTACACAGATTTTCATTAACAAATATATATTTTTGAATAAAAACAACAATATAAAACAACTGGTTTTGTTATTATTTGTTGTATTTTATTCTTCAGCTCTCTACATTTGACAAATTGATTCATGTAGATCAGTGTCTGCCAAATTTTTAATCTTTTGCAGTGCACCTGAAATCTCTCACAGCACATGATTTAAAAATACAGGTATACCTCGACTTACGTCGTTTCGAGTTACGTCGTTTGTCAAAAAAGTATATGGAAAAATAAAAATCAAGTTTAAGTCATTTTATTCGACTTTACGTCTGTCCGCCATAAATATTGAAGTCGTAATATCACTAGAAAAATGTTTAAAGAACATAAAATCATATTAAAATATATACATTTACAAGTATGTACTGTATTTACAGTACTGTACATGCATTCGTAAATTTAGATTACTTTTTCTGTACTATATTAAAAACTAAAATTTATTTGTTTGTAAGCTTAAAATAGATGCATACTAACCATATATTATTAAAAATGCATTAATAAATAAAATACAGAACCGGGAATGGTAATTTACGGTTTAGCCTAGTGACAAGTAGATTTGGAGACAAGTAAATTCGACTTACGTCGTTTTTTGACTTAAGTCGTTTTCCTGGAACCAATTACCGACGTAAGGCGAGGTATACCTGTATAAGTAAAAATGTGCAAAGACACCATGGACCATCTAAGAGTAAAAATAAAGTTTTCAAAATCTAAATTATATTTTAAGTCTTGATGTTGAAAAACCATTTTCATTAATTAATGATGATTTTCAGCATTTTTAATTATTAAATAATTAATTAGTATTAAATTTTAATACTACAGTATATTTTGAAATGCATTAATTTAATTAAAAAAAAAAAACACATTCTGATGCCAAAAACATTATTTTACCAGCCTTGGAGATTGCCGTTGGCACAATGATTAGTGATGAAGCCATCAAACAAACTAAGACCATTCCTTTATCAGCCCTTACAATTTCTCGTAAAATTCAATACATTTCGTAAGACATTGATGATCAGCTTTGTGAGCATTTCACTGAAGCAAAAGATGAACTCAATAACTTGTGGGCCTTACAAATCGATGAAAGTACAGACATCAGCAACAAAGCTCAACTAATTACATTTCTGCAAATAATTAGAGCTGGTAAAATCATAAGTCAGTTTTTCTTTTGTTGTGAATTGAAGGAAAGAATGAGAGGAGAAAATGTCTTTAACCTGGTACACCAAAAGACACATTGAGAGGGAAAAGTCACATGCAGTGGCAAACTTGTATTAGCATTTGACTGATGGTGCTCCATCTATGCATAGTGAGAAAAAAAGGCTGTACTAGAATTGTCAGAATTTTGAATTGGAGCCAATATCCTTGATTAGCTACTACAGCCATTAAATCTCCATTGTCTTTTAGATCATAGTATCTTTGTGAATTAGGTTTCTCGACACTTATGGAAATGAAATGAAAAGAAAAAAAAAAGGGAAAGATTACAGATGGTAGATGAGGAGTTATGTGTATATCTAATTTAGAGCTTTGTTTTGACATAATTCTTTCTCAAAATCAATTGCATCCTTCTCACTAATAAAATTATTATTTATATTACCTATCTACATATTTTATAAATAGATAAAACAATGTTATTTTATTTTTACTATACTAAGAATTTATTTATTCTTATTCATACTAATAAAGTATATTTAATTTTGTCGGGTTTTTTATTTGGTGTGCCGTGAGGTAAAAAAGTTTGGCAAACACTGATATAGATGAAGCAGAATTTCTTCAAGCAACTTGAGCTGTGGCATAACAACAATTGGTTTTTCCTGCATGACAATGCTCCCATATATCACTCTCTTCTGGTGCAAACTAAGCTGGCAAAACACATACACAGAAGTCTTGTCACATCCTTCATACTCATCTGACATGGCATTGTGCAATTATTTCCTTTTTGGCTGTATGAAACAATGTTATGGACAACAGTTCTGATTATCCATAAAGGTCATCACTACATCGCAGCAGATGTAATGTGTAATTCCAGAAAATGCTTTTCAAGAGCATATACAGCAGTTATATTGACATTGGCAACAGTGCCTTGCGGCCGAGGGACATTAAGTCAAAAATGGATGTGCATAATAATTTTCTTAATAAATGTATTTGTTCACAATCTGCTTAGACTTTGAACCTTTTGATTGTACTGGTATAAATGTGTTGAAAAATTAAAGCAATCAGTTATTTTAATCACAAAAGACACAGTCTGTCCAAAAATTATTTTTTGAAACCACCATTTATTTTGATCATGTGTTCCAGAACACCATCGACCAACCTGACCTTTCTTTGTAGGCTACTAGGTCGTCAGGCTAAAACATTCTTTAAAAAACACACAAAAATATCTAATTAAAACATTAAAAGTAAAAAATTGGAACTGGCGGCCTTACAGATGTCTTGAACTTGCATCCTTTCCAGTTAGGGAATTTCAGTCCTTATATTCACTTGATAAATGCGCTGTTAAATGTAAATTTTGGCCTTATCCCTCTGGTGACGAATTACTTCTAAAAAAGTTTTGTTTGTAGAATTTCGCCATGTAGAATAAATGGTGGTTTCAAAAAATAATTTTTGGACAGACTGTGTCTTTTGTGATTAAAATAAATTTTCATCCGGTGAANCATTATGGCAAGGATCCTGCTCTCTATTGGCCCGCTGTCACTACGCTTCGCCAATCGCGTTAATTCTTGGCAGTTGTAGCGGACAGACAAGAGTGTCATGGAAGTATGCAATAAATGATGATATCAAATGTGGATAACAATGAAATGACTTACACATGTAAATAACGGAAAAAGAACAGAGAAGGACCGCGAAGTAAAAATGTGAAAATAAATATGAAATTGAGTTGATAACATAATCGAACAAGTCGAGGCAGCTTATTGGCACGAAATTCGCGGCAGTCAATGCCAAACAATTGTTGTCATAGTCTTCGGAAAGCTAAATGCTTGTAATGTAAGTCACTTAGCGTGCACGGGCGAAAGCCTGGGGCAGTTCGGGCTACCAAGCTGTCTCAAATCTGTGAAATCATAACTGTGACTTATATCGACGTCCTGTCTTTTTTCTCCGTTATCACCAGACTGAGTCACGTAATTGTAAAATGGGAACTCTAGGACGGAAAAGTGACGAATCGAAAGTATCGTGAGCGCGTATTATGATGTATGCACAGGCATACATGGATTAGAGCGATAGAGGAAAGAGAAAGGGAAGAGCAAAGATGAGCGCTTAAAAAGGAGGATAGGCAGGGTCAGATCCTCAGATGTGCGAGGATTCTCCAACGATAGACATGTACGTGTGCTGACCTTTGTAATTATAAATTGTGAATACATGTGACTAATATTATTTTCTTTTTTATTTTGTGCATGTTACAAGTTATAAATAAATATAAACAAACAACACTAACTCGATAACATTAAATCTAAATACCAAAACGATTAATTTACTGCGTTTTTGTTATTATTACTCCTGTTTTTTAGTATTCGGTATTCGGCCGAATAGTGATTAAATATTCGGTATTCGGCCGAATAGTGATTAAATATTCGGTATTCGGCCGAATAGTGAAAAATAGGCCGAATACCGAATAGTAACCGAATATTCGTTACATCACTAATTTTAACTTATTTGACTTATTGTGATTTCTTTTCAAACAGCAAATTACATTTAAATACAAAATAATATTAAAGAACTATGTTAAAATGAGCAATTATTAATTGCAACATCATCACAACACCAGGCTGCAATTTTTAATCATATCTTTAATTTATTTAATTTAAATTATATGCTCTCCATCTCAAATTATTAGTAGTGTCTTGCCCCTGTACATTATACGTCTCCTTTAACAACAGAGTTGTGTCAGTCATCTATCTTTCTCCTTTCGGGAAAAAAGTTTTGAATTGAAATAATATGGCTTCCGGTACACATTGGAAGTTCGTATATAGTTAATCAGACCCTCCTGCCCCTAAGGTTTCCATATCTGGTCTCATCTTTCATCTACTTAACTCAATTTTCAAGATTAAGGAAAGAGACAGATGGACAGACTACTACAGAAATTTATAGGTTACAATTTTTTCAAATTGTAGCCCAAAAATTGGAAAAATCTTAGATATTCTTTTATTTAAATACATTTTAACACAGAGATTCTCAAGGTATGGTCCACAGACAAGTGGTCCACAGATTAGCCTAGTAAACTTTCTAAACTAGCATATATGCCCATTGAATTTCAGGGTTTTTTAATAAAAGTTCCTGTTTTCATATATATACATGTGAAAGTGTTTTTGGTTTGTATTGTTATAATTTCAATTATTGAATGTGAAGACAAAAAATAGTGTAGAATGACACCAAAAATGAATCACAACTATACCATACCACACTACCATATTGAAATATAAAGATAAAACAACTTAAACAATGTTCTCTCACCTGTTGTCTGCTATTCCCTGTACAATAGATTTGTATGCCTATCTATAATATTCTCTATAAGAAGGCTGTTATTTAATTTATCTACATTTAGTGATATAATTTATATATACTCTAAACATAATATGTAGGTATAATAAATTCAATTGTAATAACTAAGAACTGGATGTAATGTAATATTAAAAACACTGACCAAACCAGAAAATCCAACAGTAAAATGTACAGTTGACCCCCCCTATAACATGGTAGATACATTCCGTTCTTTATGAAATTGATGTTCTAAGAGTCCTTGAATACATGAGCTAATCACAGCCCAGCATGTATACAGTTTACAGACTACGGCTGTTTGAAAGGTTTTCTTCCATAAAATTAATCAATCCTAGACTACTTCGACTCAACATTTCCAAAATACATATAATTTTTTGGGAATAATCCATATAAACTATGCTCTAAACAAAAAATTGTAGGATTACTTACCGAGTGTGTACTGTTCGATGACGCCATTGCTTAAGATTGTTTTCATCGTGGAGCTTGTCATCGAATGGTGCGCGCATGCTTCCTGATAAATTATTTTTTTTGCTGAACTTTGGAGACATCATTAATATAAATATAATTTTTATGGACGTTAAATAATAAATGGTTTTTAGTAGGTCTGCTGCTCGTTTAAACTCAACAGTTTGTACAATATTGCTACTGGTCTAGATGCGACCAATCCTGTTGTGACACGAGTCAGCAATGACGTTTTACTGAATTATACGAGTTTTTTTTAGCATGTTTGTACAAATACTATCGCAATTTTTTTGCCGTGATATAGGAATCCGAACTATAGGAACCCGTGTTATGGGGGTCAACTGTATTTCTGAAATTAACTTTTTAATGCTGGATTTTCTAGTTTGGTAAGTGTTTTTAATATAATTTAAATATAAAATTAGAAAACCATTAGCAACACCAATAAATTATTTGGTGCATTTAAAACATTTACTTTTGGTGTTGATTGATGCAAATTGTCAATTTTTCATTAGGTGTGAAGGATAGTTTGATTTGTGCTTCAGAAGAAAATCTACTTTTACATAATATAAAGGTTATTTGAGAAATAAACTTTGCAGTGGGAATATGAAGTTTAGTTGGAAAATATTAGATAACAAATTTGATTGAAGACAAATCTATTTAATACTGTAAAAACAACTTTTTTAAACAACTTTAAACATGAATAGGGATTCTCTTTAATTATAAAGTTAATTTTAAAAACTGGTTAAAAAGTAAATAGGTGGTACTGAGATATCAGCATCACAGCTTCAGTGTTATTGATAGTGTCTCTCTGACTATATATATAGCTAGACACACAGTCAGATATACATACATATATATATATATATATATATATATATAATTATATGCTTTGTATTTATGCACCACCACAGTTTATTTTATCTCTTATGTTCGGTTAGTGAATAGAAAATATTTCAATATGCAACTACAATGATTTTTTACAGGATAAGAATTGGACAGAGGACACTTTTACTGGCACAAAAGAGAAGTTTTTGTTTGCTATTTTCAAAAATGCTTGCTCTCCTAAGAATTTCTTGTACTTAATAGCTTTGAAATGATTAACTTGTCTGGAAAGGCCTGCTGCTAGGCACTGCCAGGAAAAATCTAAACTTACCATTGAAAGAGTTAGTTAATTTACAGACTGTTTTGAGAACAATTGTTTGAATGAAATAAAAACAAAATGTAATATACATAATCTTTGATTAAATTAAGGAAATCCTAAATAAAACTTAATAACATACCAAAGCTATTTGTCACTCCCATAGGTTTGGAAGATCGAATTGATGATAAAGAAATTGGATCTTGCTCCCAAGCACTTCCTCCATCAAATAATATCACCCTACAAAAAACATTTTTTAAGATATTAAATATATTTTTCTTTTCCTATTTTATTATTACATATTGTTTTACAAATGAATAAATGTATCAATCATTTAACAATGTTGGAAATATTGGCCAATATTCAAGAATTTCACAAGATCAAAAAAAATTTAAGGAAAAAGCATTCTAAATTAACATTTTTGTAAACCATTTATTGAAGAAATATGAGTAGTCTTCTTGAACTATTTTGGATCTTGTGTTCAAAAATTTTTAAATGTTTTTTTTTTCTGTTTGATTTAAAATAAAAATTACATAGCTCCTTAATATATTTGTTTTTAAGAAAAATTAAGAATGAAAATTTGCTAAATTTAAAAATTATTTTTATTAAAATATACCTGTGATCAGATGATAAACGACAAAAAAAGGGAACTGTAGTGACATTTCCCATATCATCTGTTTTATTTAGAAGGAAATTTGCCCCTATAATTTAGGTAAATTAGAATTATAAATTAGTAACATTTCTACAAGAAAGGTTAAAGAAATATAATAAGATATTTTTCAATATTTTATAATTTCAAAAATATTTAATAATGATAAGAAATTACATTTTTATCACTTGAGATAACATTTAAACAATATGAAATTAAATATCAAAAAACTCTTGATAATTGAAACAATTGGATTTTTTATTCAAAATAAAATCAGTTCAATTAATTTAATATTTACCACTAACAAGAACTTTTAAATGCTTCTCATAGAACTCATTTTCTTTTGTTGTAATTTCAGAACATTCATCACAGACACGAACAGGATCAACAAAACACATTCGAGGAAGAGGTACTTTCTGTTCGCAGCAGTGACTGCAGTAGATTTGACCGCATCGACGACAGTGATGCTAAAACAATTAATAATTTTTAAATGAAAAAAATTAATAACAACAGAAATATATGTTGCATAATCTTCTGTAAAGATAAATTCATAATATAACATTTTATTCAGATAAATGCATAAGATAAATGTATTTCTAGATAAGATCTGTTGTAAAGCTAAAGAACGTTATTTCAGTAAATACATGATTTGGCATTTAAAACTGCATTCCAGATAGAATAACAGAAAAACTATAGAAACAGAATGAAGAAAAAATATATGTACAGAATTCGCTGTAACACTACAAAGAAAATTAAGTTTAAAAGTACAAACACTCTGAAAGTTTAATAATGTATAATTAACCAAAAACTTGGCTTCTTAACCACAAAAACGAATATTTTGCAGTTAGTGTATCATACTTCAAAAATGATTAGAACTGTAAAATCATTTGGTTTCAACTTGCTTAAAATTATAAGCTAATAATTTTTAATTAAATTGAAATATTAGGTTAACAATTCATAATATCTCTTAACAAACTGATAGATATATTAGGATGTACTTCCTCAACATCATTGCAAATTTTAAATCTGAAGTAATATCTTTATAACTTGAATAATTATTATGTAGAGATTCTATCATTTGAAATAAATATTTAACACAGTTCATGGCTCATTAATAGAATAATTTTACATTACAGATATTTCACAAGGAAGTCATAAAAAAAAGACAAATGCAAAGCTTTAAAATCAGTTAAACCATTTGAATTTAAAGTGGTTAAAAGAAAATCATAAGCCTCACTTTGAAATATTCAATTGGCTATACACTTAATATCCTTTGAAATAAAATGTAGATTAAGGTAGAGTAAACAGGATGAGAAAGAAACTAAGTCCATTAGTGGCATATTTAGTGAAATATTTAGTGTCATAGAGTTACAAATTGCAATAATTATACCAGCACTAAAAGACAACGTAATTAAAACATTAAAAATGGCATATATGTATATACACACACACACATATATACTGTATAAACAAAAATCATAACATCATTCCTCCTTCTAGTTACAAATTATTTAGCAATTAATTAAATATAATTGTGGAAAAGTAGTCCAATGTAATCCAGTGGTTGTTTGCCTTTATATTAAAAACAGCATCCCTAACTTTAAGAATTATGAAATATTTCAATTACCAAATTAAATGTCATCATCGTATATTTACAATATTTTTTTATGGTATTACTGCCACAAGAATGCAACAATCTTCACAATTTAAAAAATATGTCACAGAAAATAATTACTTTTAATTTTGTAAAGTTTTATATGGATAGAACTGTACAAAATTAGAATATATGAAAGTAGAATTATAAACTTTATGTTTTATAAATACTGATTAATAAATATATGCAGTTATAAGTTATATATATTACAAAACATTTTGATTAAATAATGTATGTTATACCTTTAAAATGTTTTTTATTATTTTTAATATTAACTGTTTACATTAATTAAAAATTTACATATGTCATGGTAAATTGTATCAATAAAGTAACAGGAACACTGCCAAAAATATCACAGAGAATTTGTAAGTAAATAAATATATAAAATTTCTGAATTTGATTATTTGTGTTAACTTGCACTTCGAAAAACAATACTTGTTCCTGTTATTTTATTACTTAAAAATCTGTGCAAAATAAATAAAAAATCCTATTTCCTATATATTTTTTAAATACGCTACTTAAAAATTTATTTGTTTTAATTTGTAGAGATAATGCAAGAAACTATGAAAGTATTTAAACAGCAAATGAAACAAAAAAACATTTTTTTTGTACATATCCAAAATTTTAATTTATAGCCTTCAAATATCTGCATTAAAATTTTCTCTCTCAATTCAAGCTTATATAATTCAAACCACTTCAAATAAACAGTTTAAACAGTTTCCCGAGAATTTATTTTATCAACAATGATTATTTGAGTTAAAAGATAAATGTATATTAATTCAACATATTTAAAATTTCTATTACTTATGTTAGTTGACTTACCCTTCGAGTCAAAAGATCAAATCTGATATGACATTTGGCACAATCTGGACTCTAAAAATAAAAGTGAAAGTAATGTAAGAAAAATATTTATTATGATTTTTTCACATATTTTTGCTGCATTATAAAGTTTAAATTTGTGAGTAAAAGAAAAAAAAAAACTTATGAGAGAAACTTAAATTGATATTCTAATTTCTCAAGTATGAACAAAACATTTAGTTCTGAAATTTTTGTAATCAAGATAAGATTTACTATCCTTGACCACAAGATCATTATTAGTAGTTTTATCTATCTAATAACAAAATAAATTTCGTAATATACTGTACATGCAAAAATAAATATTCTAAGTTACAGCTAAAAATAAGATGGTATCCTTCAAAACAACTATTTGGCAATAAAGTAAATAATTTGGTGAAATATGATGGTCATCTGTTGATTTTATTCAAATATACTGAAATTTTTTTAAAACGTGAATCATTTCAACTTTCTATAATTTCATGATCATAGTAAATATCTTTAATTTTTCCAGCATTTGTTTTAATTGTAAACAAGTGCTTTTGATCCTTTTGAAAAATCATCATCAGGCACAATTTATACAATAAATTAATTCTTAATAATAAACAAAGGAAAATTAAATGTGTTTATTATTTATTACACAAAATATAATTATGGAATAATTAGTATCACTGGATTATTACGTTGGGTTTAGTGGGTTATACTCAGTTGACACCAGTGGCTGTGTACTATGCCAGACCAGAGTCAAGGCATAGCAACCAAAACAAAACTAAAATTAAATAAGTGTGTCAGTGTCTGTATTCAGGAATTTCCTAATATGACATGTATTCAATATAGTGGTCTTCTGTAGTGTGATGTATGTATTTCTATTCAATTGTAATGTTCCCAGGCTTTTGTGTAGTGTGTGTGGTATTACCTATAGAGGAGAGAACAACAGGTACAATAAGCACCTTTTCTATCCTCCACAGATGCCTTATTTCCTGGGCAAATTCTGTATACTTGCTAATTTTTCAGTGCATGTGTTTTGTATATTGTGAGTGTTTGGAATGGATATGTCTATAATGTATGTGATTTTATTGTGTTTGTCAACGAGTCTGGTCTGTTGTGGTAAATTGTTTTATCTGTGATTATAGTTCTGTCGTAGTACATTTTGTGCTTGTTGTTTTCCACTTCCAAAATTTAATAGCATTAATGCCCCTCATATGCAAGCCACCATGCCTAATTAGATTTCTTAATTTTTACCCTATCCTAAGATATTAAGCAAAATAGACGTCACACACATGCAGGAATTTTTTGTTAGTTTTGTTTTACTTTTTTGGATTCAGGAGATCTCAAAACACGAAGATTTTCAAAGACTCAGAGAATCAAATTTGACATGATTCCCATACTTTCCCTTGTTATGATTTCCATACAAAACAGCCGGGGAAATAAAATTACATCATTCAAAAAAACAAAATTGATTTCAACACAGAATAATTCTTCTCCTCAGCAATAGGATCAGTCACAACTTGGTGCCAAATATTTGTTTTTAGAATGAACTCATTCTAAAGATATTTCACATTTCAAACAGTCAGCATTTAATCATATGTTTATCAACAAAGATAAGCATTTCAAAATTTTTTAATAACCTTTAAAATTACTGTTATTTCAAGTTTTTATAACAGAAATATTATCAGTTAGATAAGATTATGGAAAAAAATACTGTATTGTACATATAAAAGGATCATTACACTTAACTGAAACACTCTTTTGTATATATCTATAAACATCTCACAGCCCATTATTTTTAATAAACCAAACAATTGCTATAATGAATTAAGCTACTTTACTGCTCTATTAATAATAACAGCAGCAAAGTAGCCTGATTTATTATGGCAATTGTTTGGCTCACTCTGTTATAATTAATAAAAAAAAACTATCTTGAGGAAATAATATAAAAACATTGGTAAATTATTAATTCATAAGAATGTCTTAATTTTAAAAAAAATTAAAAAACTTTTATATATGCTAACTCTTTCCATTCTGTTGGTACCAAGAGGACTTTTTTTAGCAAGCCCATTATAGATTTGGTCAAATCCACAATGGGACAGACAGGTAATGAAAAATGGAGCCTGATATATCCAGACCAGACCAATCCCTGAAAAATTCTGAAATTTTTCAACCCCTTCAGACTCAATCCTGACTCCCCCAGCAGTAAGTTGCCATCTCAACTGCATGGCCATCAGAGAATCTATTTAAAATTGAAGACATAAAAGAAGAGGAATATAAAAACTTTACAAAAAGGAACTTCAAAAGAATTTTAATTTCAAAATAATCATAAAAAGTATGGTGCATACTGTAATTTTACACAAAAAGTTTTATTTAATTAATTTAACAGGTATTTTTAAAACAACCACTCACAACTAGGTAAACTTGATAAAAATAGTCACAAAAGCCAAATAACCAGCAGAAAAAAGGTCATTTAGCCTGTTATGAACATTCAACATAAGCAAAACATTAGTTCTATCACTTTTTTTTTCTGCTGGTTATTTATTTTTATGGATGTTTTTATTTTTTAATTTTTAGTTAATAAAAATTACAAATAGCAAAATTTTATATTTAAAATTTTTCTAATATAATGATGAAATGTTAGTGGTAAGCTATTAAAGAATGTATCTAAATTAAAAATAAAAAATATTATTATATGTAAGTAGTATTATTACAGATTACACAAATCACAATTGACAGAAATAAAAATTATGATTATAAGATACAGTAAAACTTTGCTAATTTGGATTTAGTAATTCAAACTAGCATTTTGCATTGTGTAGTTTTTTTAAGGTACTGAATTTGTTGATTGTAATCTGGACTTTAACAACCATTATCTTACTCTCAGACATATGCATCAACATGTGATCAAGTAACAGTTAGAAAAGAAATTGCAAATAAAAATTAGCTCATTTTTCAAGCTCAGATTAGTAAATGTTGGCAATGACAAGAAGGATTCTACTATAGTTTTGTAAACACTAGTAAATCCAGCAAAAAATAAAGTTTAATTATATTAACAAACATTCTCAACAATTTTAAAATTGTTGAAAATGTTCATTAATATAATTAAACTTCATTTTTTGCTGGATTATCTGGTGTTTATGAAGCTATAATATCTTATTCAATTATTAATGGTCATTTAAGAATGATGCTACTATTATATTTCCATCATAGAAGTTTATGAAACCACTGTACTTGCTTGTTTAAAGTGTACAATAAAATGTCACTATTTAAAATGAAGTGCACTTTTCAGACCTTACGATACATTTAAAAAATAAAATATTTAAAATGATGGAATCAGATTAATCTTCCAATCTTACATAATTATATGTATTGACTTACGATACATATTTAAGTAAAAACCTGCTAATTCAGACTAGACTTACTTTCAATAGTCTGAATAAGTGAGGTTCTACAGTACTTGAAAATTTTGTCATAATATGCATCAATTGCCACTGTCTATCCCAAGACAATAAAACAAATTGGAGACAATACATTTACTGTGTTATGAAAAGATAGTTTACATATATATATGACAAATTTAAAATATTTATTAGTCACCCTGTAAATATAAGGCAACGTTATTATTTGTCTTATTTATTCTATTTTAAAAAATATTTTATTAAAAAGAAAATTAATATCTCATAAAATATAATTTTTGGTAACCTTAGCTATGTTTAATTATTTTAAACTGCAAAGATTTAGATATAAAATATACAAGTTTTATAAAAATGGTTATGTCTATTTGCTATTATTACATCACCACAATTTAAATAAAATAATTGAAATCGTAAATCTGAAAAATGTTAAAGAGAAACTAAGAGCTCTGAAAAAAATTAATGATAAATCTTAAAACTCAAACCTGTGTGTGTCATTTTACTGTATTAAACAAATATACATTTTTTAAAATTATTAATCAATAAATATAGAATGAAGGATGACCAACTGGTTTCATCAAATATCATGAAGTAGGAAATAAACTAGATTTGTCCATTTGGGTCAGAAACCTTGCTCTGCTCACTCATAGACTTAACATTGTAAACTTTGACATTGTGTATTCTAGTCACAGGTTGAATTTTAAAATTCTGTTTATATCATGACCTAGACCTCTATTAGATTGGATTGGATTCTATTTGTATGCAAAAAATAGTTTGAATAAGTTAAGTTGTTTCTGAGGAGTTAACTGTTGCATAAACTTCAAAGTCATAGCTAAGAGAGCTTTACTTTGCTATGCTCAATAATAAAATCCTCAAACTCTTGATTTTAATGTTTATGTAATTTGTTAAATCGTCTAAAAATTATATAATAATCCCAACTTTCAGAGACAAGGTATTGAAAAAAATGTATAAAAAAACTCAGTCAAAAATCAAACAATACAATTGCATGTTACAGAGGTTCCATTACTAAAATTCTAAAAACAAAAAATTATGAAATATCATATTAAGATCAGAAAGATTTATGTTTTATGGCAAATATATTACAATGCATAAAATATTACTTAAAATGTTAAACTATAGATTGGAAAGAGAACACAATAAAAATTAATTTTTACAAATAATTTTGATGTTATGTAAAACAAAACTAACAGGTGTTACTA
Organism: Centruroides sculpturatus; assembly: GCF_000671375.1. Taxonomy (NCBI): domain Eukaryota; kingdom Metazoa; phylum Arthropoda; class Arachnida; order Scorpiones; family Buthidae; genus Centruroides; species Centruroides sculpturatus. Next base: position 50,477 of record NW_019386314.1, on the reverse strand, counting down.
CATTTTAGTTTTTCAATTAAAAATGTGTGAAAATTTACATTTGTCATACAAAAGGTATTTGTTTATAAGAAAAATTATTTGAAAGTCAATGATGAACTTACAGAACATAGGTCATACTAATTAATAAATTTAAAAATATTTATTTACTCACATTAACACTGTAGAATTAATACAGAAATATTAAAATTATATGATCATATAAGTATAAAAACTTTCAGATCTTAAATTTACTCTTAAAACATTCTGATCATTGTTTTCAATAAATGAATTACAATAACTGATACTGACAATTAACTTTGATTATAGAAATAAATTTTATACTGGATATATAACTTGAATTTTATAACAAAATCATCACAAAAACTGGAATGATCAATCATATTACTTATCATTGTTAATGAATTGTGAAGTACTGTAATAATGTAATTAATTATTTATAGGTTGTTAGGATCAGTTAAAACAGTCAATCACTATAATATACTCAAATACAGTATAGCATTATAACAACATTCAATGAAATAAATAATAATCAAACCAGAAATGCAATGTAGAAACATATAAGTATTTTCAAAACTATAAGGAAATATATAAATTATTGGTCAGATATGACATCTGTATGTTCACACACACAGATGTCATAACTGACTGGCCAATATAAACATCAATTAATAAGAAGTTTGAATATCAATATAAAAATATAAATAGCCTTACAATCATTTTAAATTAGCAAATAAAAAACATTTCCAAACCAAATTAATTAATTAATCTAACTGTAACATAAATATTGTGACTTATTATGGCATTTTAACAATGTAGTTGATTGTGTTGCTGTAATTTAATATCTTAAGTCATCTTATTAATTTTGAATTAACTTTTTCAAAGCTGAGAAGTTTCATAGAATCTGACAATTAAGCATTCATTTAATATAGTCTTAAACAAATATTTTTAAATTAAAAATGCAAATCATCATTTATATTGAAATCAACAAATTTATAATGTAATATTTTTACAAGTTTAAGAATTATCTACATACAAGAAGCAACTAATATTACTATTTTTTTTATTGTCCTGCAAACAAAATTTTTTAAATGTAAAATTCTATTACACAATTCATAATTGATATTGACAAGGAAATGAAGAAATGAATAATAAAAATATTTTAAGTATATCAAATGAAGTAAAGAATTAATTAAAGACAAATCTAATCAAATATAGCAAATAGAAAAAAAATATTTACTTAAAATAATAAAACAATTTTTGTAAACTGCTACTATTCATACTAAAGATTATTATTTTTGATTCAAAAGCATTTTCCATCCATTAAATTGTATAACCAGCCTTGATAATAAACAAATGCAAAATTATAGCTCTTCCTATTTTCTAAGAATATGATTACAGCAAAAAAATAAAAAAATAAAGCTAAATTCATCTAAATGAAAATTGTATTCAACTTAATTTTTTTTTAATTGTCATCATATTTTCTATTTATCACAGCAAACAGAGTTTAAAATCATATTTAAATATGATTTTATATCATAATAATATATGATTTCATAAATATAATTTGATATGATTTTATACTCTGCTGCAATAAACAGAAAATGTTATATAATCTAGCTATCTAAAATTTATTTATACATAACATAATCTAATGCTATTTATAACATTAAAAAAGCTTTTCTTTCTACGATACTTATTTTCAAGTAAATAGTACCGAAAACACTGTCTTTTCAGCATTACCTGTGTTTAATAACAAAAAGAAAAGCTCACACAAGTACTTTTGGCATTTGCAAAAATGTGTTCTTAGACAAAAAACAAAACATCATTTTGGAATGTCAGTATGTAATTTTAAGAACATTTTAACTCATTCTATACTAACATTCTTTTGTTTTTTGCCTAACAAAGGCATTTTTGTAAACGTCGAAAGTACTCACGCATTTATTTTCATTATTAAACACGGATAATGCCAAAAAAGACTGTTTTCAACACTATTTACTTGACGAACACACCAGCATGGCCAAAAATTCTCCTTTTTTTACATCACGGAGACTTATTTTTTGAAAGTGCTATAAGTTTGATTAATAAACAAAAATGGCATTTACCATAAAACACTTATTGTTTTCAGCACATTGTTTTGTTATTTGTTTAGATTTTGGGACAATGATTTTTGTTTGTAATTTTAGTTTTATTCTGAAGCTTTTGTGGAAACTGACAACAAAAACGTAATTATGTCAATTTTCTTAATACGATGTCTCTTCATTAAGAAAACACTACTTATAAATAATTAGATTAGAACTTTAAGTGTTTAATATCCTGTTACAAGACAAATATTCAAATTAAATATCCAAAGGGGGATAGAGCGCACAGTACTAATCACGTGTAATTTCAATCATCGTCAACAAAACGTTAACAGAGTAAGGACACATGCTCTCTTTTGTCTAGTAATTAACTATAATCGATAGTATAATTTTATAATCACTAAAGTAAAACAATAACTAATTATTTGTTATATAATCGAGAACTCGTGTTAAGATCATTGACAAAACTTTATACCTCTTTGTCGGGTGTCCATTGAGGTTCTGTTAATTCAAAAGCGCTGGCGTTTGATCCGTCCAAATTCACTATTCGAAGACCACTTTTAGATTTAACTAATCTCTTCCTACTTTCTTCCGCAGCCATTCTAACCTCACTCGATAACAGACTCGTCTCGCCCACTATTTCGATGCCAACGCCCTCTCTAATTTTATTTACTTATTTTTTTTTATTATTTTCATTTTCTCTCTTCTCGTAAATTTTAATTTAAATTGTTTTTTTTTTTTCATTTTTTACATAAATTTTATTAATTTAACTATATTTTTTAGAACTTCGAAAATTCAAGGACCCGTAAATACTGAAAGTTGGTGGCTGGTTCGCGCCTCACCAACGGGTTGACCATGTGGAGTTTTTCTGTTTACTCTTTACGTTTCTAATACCTAAATGGGAATAGTTTCCTATAGAAAGTCTTCATAGAACTCTCTCCATTAGCAGATGGCCCAAATGTTGTATTGCCTTATTCCATCAATCTAATCGAAAATTCAAACATCACGTTATGAGTTTTTTCTTTATAGACTCAAATATCTTGCAAAAATACTTAAAATGTCAACCAGATTATAACAGTTTAAATATGTCTTATACATGTTTTATTTCGTAATAAACCCAGAACCTATTTTATTTCAAGTATGTAGACTAATAAATACCGCATGCATTCTTATTCTGGAAAGGATATAATTACGTTGCCGATTCATATGGATATCGGAAATATTTGTATGAATAATATAGCAATTACGAAATGATATATTGTATTAAAAAATTATATAAAAATAAAGTTCATTTTCATTTAAGCAACGTTAATTCACTTTATCTTAATTTATCTCATTTTATTTAATTTCCCTTTTCTGCAATATACAGTGATTTTTATTACAGAAAAAAAAGGCTTTATGTACAGATATTTTGATTTTTAACTCTTTTCGCCGTGGACACTGAGAACCTCTTTTAGCAAGCCCATTATGGATTCGGCCAGGCCCACAATGGGAGGCCGGGTGGTGAGAAACGGGGCCCGACATATCCGGACGGACTATCCTCCGAAAAATTCCTGGGGATTTTTCGATCCGTCGGATTTAATTCCGGGTTCCCCAGAGAAGTAGGCTGCCACCTTGACCACTCGGACATCCTGCCGTCAAACCCGCGGGTACTAAGAGGGATGCCAATCACGGGTTTCACCAGGCCCGCATTGAGTGTGACGGGTATCACGTTCTGTACAGCCATTGCTGAATAACTTGTGTGGTTACTCCGAGATAGAATCCCTCAGAACGATAGACTCTCTTCTAAACAGCCCTTCCATCCAGCTTTTTAGTTTTCCGGCTGTTATGTATGCAAAACAGAAGAAAATATTGGAATCGTGCTCAAATTTGACCCTTCGAGATTTTTGCAAATCTCCACATTGAGACCTCCTGAACCCAAAAATTTTTTTTTAATCTAGCAACGAGTTGTGTAACTTTCCCGGCTGTTATGAGGTTTTATTTAAAAAATAAAATCTCATAACAACCAGGAACCCACTTAAGATATGACATGGTAACAACCCTTTATTTTGCCACCCTTTCGACTTTTCATAACCAAAATGATCGTGGCGCCTAGCAAACGAGCTGATAACGTGGAGTTTCCCGGGGTTTTTTTGTACTTCAATTGTCTACTAGGACTTATTATACCAGTGAATGAATCTGCAAATTAAGAAAACAATTCAGAAAAAACAGTCTTTATTTTTCACCTTAACACGTTACATAATATCATTGTGTTTCGGACCTGTTGGTCCCTCATCAGCAGGTTTACGACCAACAATTTAGATTTTTGATTCATAAACACATCAATATTTAAGACTGTAAATAGTCTAAATCCAATCATATTCATCATCGTTCTCCCACTATCACTTGAATATTCTGATGAGGGACCAACAGGTCCGAAACACAATAATATAATGTTTTTTTTTTCTGAATTGTTTTCTAAATTTGCAGAACCAGTCACCGGTATAATAAGTCCTAGAAGACAATTTACGTACAAAAATCTAAATAAGGACACAAAGGCGCAAAATTTTTTCCGGGGTTTTTTTTCACGCTTGTAACACAGGACTAGTTTCAAAAAGTCATCCCGGGAAGTACTTTTTTTTATACTCTTTCCGCCCTGTGGGCACTAAGAGGACCTCTTATAGCAGGCCCATTAAAGATTCTGCCAGGCCTACAATGGGGCGTCCGGGTGGTGAGGGACGAGGCCCGACATATCCGAACGGATCACTCCAAAAAAATTCCTGGGGTTACCTTGACCCATCCGGATTCGTTCCGGGTCCCCCAGAGCAGTAGGCTGCCACCTTGACCGATCGGCCATCCGGCCCCGAAAAGTACTTCTAACGCCCACGTGTTGCGTTGCCGTATACAAATAAACCAAATCTTTTTGTATTCGATTCCTGATCCATTACATCTCTAAAACAACTTCTTAACACTTAGCAAACAATACGAAAATTCCTCAAAATGGCCTTTTCGTTTTTTAAAAATAACTTCTGCTCTATGGGCACTAAGACGTTGTAGCAAGCTCATTGTTTTTTTGGCTGGGCAATGAAGGACACAGCTCGACATATCCAATGGACTACCCCCAAAAAATTCTTAGGGTTTTTCGACTCGACCAGTAGACTCCGGGTTCCTCAAAAATAGGCTAATTGCCTTAACATCGCTATCATAAAAATTTACAGTAACCATAAATAATAATTTATTTAATGCCTTTGTTATGTACTGTACTGTACATTTAATGGGTTCATTGCACTTTAGATAAAAGTTTTGTATTTTCTTCTATGCATTATTTTGTATAATTTAATTTCTATACTCTTACTAATTATAGGAATACAGTACCGTATATTGAACTTAGTGTAAGCTCTTAGTAGTATGTAATCGAACAAAACACTCTTTATATAATGATTCAGTTAATGTTTTGTCTTCCTTTACCATTGTAACGTAATTTAAACTTCGTAAAATTATAGGAAAATCAATTATATGGACATAAAAGTAACTTTGTGATAGCCGACATGAAAGAAAAAATTATGTTTATGCCCAACCAATTGCTTTTCCTATAATTTTACAAAGTTTAAATTACGTCACAATAGTAAAGGAAGACAAACATTAACTCAATCATTACACAGAGTTTTGTTCCATTACACACAACGAAGAGCTTACAGTTCAAAATACGGTATTGTTTTCATACAATTACTCATAGTACACATTAATTAAGTTATACAAAATAAAATTTTTGTATTTTCTTTTATGCGTTATCAATAGTTCAATGAACACATTAAATTTACATAACAAAATCATNAACCCCTTCAGACTCAATCCTGACTCCCCCAGCAGTAAGTTGCCATCTCAACTGCATGGCCATCAGAGAATCTATTTAAAATTGAAGACATAAAAGAAGAGGAATATAAAAACTTTACAAAAAGGAACTTCAAAAGAATTTTAATTTCAAAATAATCATAAAAAGTATGGTGCATACTGTAATTTTACACAAAAAGTTTTATTTAATTAATTTAACAGGTATTTTTAAAACAACCACTCACAACTAGGTAAACTTGATAAAAATAGTCACAAAAGCCAAATAACCAGCAGAAAAAAGGTCATTTAGCCTGTTATGAACATTCAACATAAGCAAAACATTAGTTCTATCACTTTTTTTTTCTGCTGGTTATTTGGATTTTTGTGGATTAGTAATTTTCATAATTTAAAATTTTATTTGTGAATTGTTCATCTAAATTTGATGTATGAAGCATATTGACCTAAACATTGATCTTACTATTCATGTATTTGTTTAAATTAATAATTATTGATCACTAAGTATTCAGTAAAAACATCTTATGTGCAGTAAACTAGAACTTTGTATAATAAGTTTTACACCACCATTCTTTCTTTTTTCTAGCAATTTCTTTAATGTAACTAACTAGAAGAAGGCCATTTAAAATAGCCGAAAACGTTAGTTACAATAAAGAATTTGCTAGAAAAAAGAAAGGTGTTGTGAAACTTAAAAAGCATCTTAGAAGTATAATATGGTGCAATTACAGTACTATCAGGGTCATTAGAGACTGGTCACTGCACTCTTGTTAAATACAATACAAGTGAAGGATAGGGACTTCAGACTGCATAAGGATGGAGCACGAGTGCCAAGATATTAGAACTCTCATAAAAAACCTTTCAAGCAGTGGCACAACCAGGGGAAGGCAGGAGGACAAATGCACTTTCTAGAGAATTTTTAAAATTTTTTTATTCTTTTTAATGATTTTTGGAGCTTGCTTACTTTTTATAATGCTATTTAATCATTATAAAAAAATAATTCTTTTTATTATAACTTTTAATTTCTGCCCTTCAGTTTCTTACTTTCAGAACTTTACATTTTTGCAAAAACATAAGGTTTGGTTGCATTTCACAGCACTTTAGTACAGCACAGAAGCTGAAGAACACAAAGATTGAGGCTTTTCTGCAGCACCTTAGCAGAGCTGCATCTTAAGGGACAGCCAGTTTGACCCCTTCTAGCACTAAAATAATGTGTTTGTAGGGTTATGTTTATAGTACATTTCTGGGTCTCCTAGGCTTCTAGAACATGCTGTAACCATATTGTCACTATCTCATCAAACACCCTGTATATTTTTACTCTTAAATGTAATATGGAGTTCTCATGTGACATATGGATTATCTAAAACCAAGAAAAATAAATCTCATTAAGTCTTAACCAACAAATACATCCACACAAAACTAATTATATTTAAAANGTTATTATTTGTCTTATTTATTCTATTTTAAAAAATATTTTATTAAAAAGAAAATTAATATCTCATAAAATATAATTTTTGGTAACCTTAGCTATGTTTAATTATTTTAAACTGCAAAGATTTAGATATAAAATATACAAGTTTTATAAAAATGGTTATGTCTATTTGCTATTATTACATCACCACAATTTAAATAAAATAATTGAAATCGTAAATCTGAAAAATGTTAAAGAGAAACTAAGAGCTCTGAAAAAAATTAATGATAAATCTTAAAACTCAAACCTGTGTGTGTCATTTTACTGTATTAAACAAATATACATTTTTTAAAATTATTAATCAATAAATATAGAATGAAGGATGACCAACTGGTTTCATCAAATATCATGAAGTAGGAAATAAACTAGATTTGTCCATTTGGGTCAGAAACCTTGCTCTGCTCACTCATAGACTTAACATTGTAAACTTTGACATTGTGTATTCTAGTCACAGGTTGAATTTTAAAATTCTGTTTATATCATGACCTAGACCTCTATTAGATTGGATTGGATTCTATTTGTATGCAAAAAATAGTTTGAATAAGTTAAGTTGTTTCTGAGGAGTTAACTGTTGCATAAACTTCAAAGTCATAGCTAAGAGAGCTTTACTTTGCTATGCTCAATAATAAAATCCTCAAACTCTTGATTTTAATGTTTATGTAATTTGTTAAATCGTCTAAAAATTATATAATAATCCCAACTTTCAGAGACAAGGTATTGAAAAAAATGTATAAAAAAACTCAGTCAAAAATCAAACAATACAATTGCATGTTACAGAGGTTCCATTACTAAAATTCTAAAAACAAAAAATTATGAAATATCATATTAAGATCAGAAAGATTTATGTTTTATGGCAAATATATTACAATGCATAAAATATTACTTAAAATGTTAAACTATAGATTGGAAAGAGAACACAATAAAAATTAATTTTTACAAATAATTTTGATGTTATGTAAAACAAAACTAACAGGTGTTACTACATTTTAGTTTTTCAATTAAAAATGTGTGAAAATTTACATTTGTCATACAAAAGGTATTTGTTTATAAGAAAAATTATTTGAAAGTCAATGATGAACTTACAGAACATAGGTCATACTAATTAATAAATTTAAAAATATTTATTTACTCACATTAACACTGTAGAATTAATACAGAAATATTAAAATTATATGATCATATAAGTATAAAAACTTTCAGATCTTAAATTTACTCTTAAAACATTCTGATCATTGTTTTCAATAAATGAATTACAATAACTGATACTGACAATTAACTTTGATTATAGAAATAAATTTTATACTGGATATATAACTTGAATTTTATAACAAAATCATCACAAAAACTGGAATGATCAATCATATTACTTATCATTGTTAATGAATTGTGAAGTACTGTAATAATGTAATTAATTATTTATAGGTTGTTAGGATCAGTTAAAACAGTCAATCACTATAATATACTCAAATACAGTATAGCATTATAACAACATTCAATGAAATAAATAATAATCAAACCAGAAATGCAATGTAGAAACATATAAGTATTTTCAAAACTATAAGGAAATATATAAATTATTGGTCAGATATGACATCTGTATGTTCACACACACAGATGTCATAACTGACTGGCCAATATAAACATCAATTAATAAGAAGTTTGAATATCAATATAAAAATATAAATAGCCTTACAATCATTTTAAATTAGCAAATAAAAAACATTTCCAAACCAAATTAATTAATTAATCTAACTGTAACATAAATATTGTGACTTATTATGGCATTTTAACAATGTAGTTGATTGTGTTGCTGTAATTTAATATCTTAAGTCATCTTATTAATTTTGAATTAACTTTTTCAAAGCTGAGAAGTTTCATAGAATCTGACAATTAAGCATTCATTTAATATAGTCTTAAACAAATATTTTTAAATTAAAAATGCAAATCATCATTTATATTGAAATCAACAAATTTATAATGTAATATTTTTACAAGTTTAAGAATTATCTACATACAAGAAGCAACTAATATTACTATTTTTTTTATTGTCCTGCAAACAAAATTTTTTAAATGTAAAATTCTATTACACAATTCATAATTGATATTGACAAGGAAATGAAGAAATGAATAATAAAAATATTTTAAGTATATCAAATGAAGTAAAGAATTAATTAAAGACAAATCTAATCAAATATAGCAAATAGAAAAAAAATATTTACTTAAAATAATAAAACAATTTTTGTAAACTGCTACTATTCATACTAAAGATTATTATTTTTGATTCAAAAGCATTTTCCATCCATTAAATTGTATAACCAGCCTTGATAATAAACAAATGCAAAATTATAGCTCTTCCTATTTTCTAAGAATATGATTACAGCAAAAAAATAAAAAAATAAAGCTAAATTCATCTAAATGAAAATTGTATTCAACTTAATTTTTTTTTAATTGTCATCATATTTTCTATTTATCACAGCAAACAGAGTTTAAAATCATATTTAAATATGATTTTATATCATAATAATATATGATTTCATAAATATAATTTGATATGATTTTATACTCTGCTGCAATAAACAGAAAATGTTATATAATCTAGCTATCTAAAATTTATTTATACATAACATAATCTAATGCTATTTATAACATTAAAAAAGCTTTTCTTTCTACGATACTTATTTTCAAGTAAATAGTACCGAAAACACTGTCTTTTCAGCATTACCTGTGTTTAATAACAAAAAGAAAAGCTCACACAAGTACTTTTGGCATTTGCAAAAATGTGTTCTTAGACAAAAAACAAAACATCATTTTGGAATGTCAGTATGTAATTTTAAGAACATTTTAACTCATTCTATACTAACATTCTTTTGTTTTTTGCCTAACAAAGGCATTTTTGTAAACGTCGAAAGTACTCACGCATTTATTTTCATTATTAAACACGGATAATGCCAAAAAAGACTGTTTTCAACACTATTTACTTGACGAACACACCAGCATGGCCAAAAATTCTCCTTTTTTTACATCACGGAGACTTATTTTTTGAAAGTGCTATAAGTTTGATTAATAAACAAAAATGGCATTTACCATAAAACACTTATTGTTTTCAGCACATTGTTTTGTTATTTGTTTAGATTTTGGGACAATGATTTTTGTTTGTAATTTTAGTTTTATTCTGAAGCTTTTGTGGAAACTGACAACAAAAACGTAATTATGTCAATTTTCTTAATACGATGTCTCTTCATTAAGAAAACACTACTTATAAATAATTAGATTAGAACTTTAAGTGTTTAATATCCTGTTACAAGACAAATATTCAAATTAAATATCCAAAGGGGGATAGAGCGCACAGTACTAATCACGTGTAATTTCAATCATCGTCAACAAAACGTTAACAGAGTAAGGACACATGCTCTCTTTTGTCTAGTAATTAACTATAATCGATAGTATAATTTTATAATCACTAAAGTAAAACAATAACTAATTATTTGTTATATAATCGAGAACTCGTGTTAAGATCATTGACAAAACTTTATACCTCTTTGTCGGGTGTCCATTGAGGTTCTGTTAATTCAAAAGCGCTGGCGTTTGATCCGTCCAAATTCACTATTCGAAGACCACTTTTAGATTTAACTAATCTCTTCCTACTTTCTTCCGCAGCCATTCTAACCTCACTCGATAACAGACTCGTCTCGCCCACTATTTCGATGCCAACGCCCTCTCTAATTTTATTTACTTATTTTTTTTTATTATTTTCATTTTCTCTCTTCTCGTAAATTTTAATTTAAATTGTTTTTTTTTTCATTTTTTACATAAATTTTATTAATTTAACTATATTTTTTAGAACTTCGAAAATTCAAGGACCCGTAAATACTGAAAGTTGGTGGCTGGTTCGCGCCTCACCAACGGGTTGACCATGTGGAGTTTTTCTGTTTACTCTTTACGTTTCTAATACCTAAATGGGAATAGTTTCCTATAGAAAGTCTTCATAGAACTCTCTCCATTAGCAGATGGCCCAAATGTTGTATTGCCTTATTCCATCAATCTAATCGAAAATTCAAACATCACGTTATGAGTTTTTTCTTTATAGACTCAAATATCTTGCAAAAATACTTAAAATGTCAACCAGATTATAACAGTTTAAATATGTCTTATACATGTTTTATTTCGTAATAAACCCAGAACCTATTTTATTTCAAGTATGTAGACTAATAAATACCGCATGCATTCTTATTCTGGAAAGGATATAATTACGTTGCCGATTCATATGGATATCGGAAATATTTGTATGAATAATATAGCAATTACGAAATGATATATTGTATTAAAAAATTATATAAAAATAAAGTTCATTTTCATTTAAGCAACGTTAATTCACTTTATCTTAATTTATCTCATTTTATTTAATTTCCCTTTTCTGCAATATACAGTGATTTTTATTACAGAAAAAAAAGGCTTTATGTACAGATATTTTGATTTTTAACTCTTTTCTCCGTGGACACTGAGAACCTCTTTTAGCAAGCCCATTATGGATTCGGCCAGGCCCACAATGGGAGGCCGGGTGGTGAGAAACGGGGCCCGACATATCCGGACGGACTATCCTCCGAAAAATTCCTGGGGATTTTTCGATCCGTCGGATTTAATTCCGGGTTCCCCAGAGAAGTAGGCTGCCACCTTGACCACTCGGACATCCTGCCGTCAAACCCGCGGGTACTAAGAGGGATGCCAATCACGGGTTTCACCAGGCCCGCATTGAGTGTGACGGGTATCACGTTCTGTACAGCCATCGCTGAATAACTTGTGTGGTTACTCCGAGATAGAATCCCTCAGAACGATAGACTCTCTTCTAAACAGCCCTTCCATCCAGCTTTTTAGTTTTCCGGCTGTTATGTATGCAAAACAGAAGAAAATATTGGAATCGTGCTCAAATTTGACCCTTTGAGATTTTTGCAAATCTCCACATTGAGACCTCCTGAACCCAAAAATTTTTTTTTAATCTAGCAACGAGTTGTGTAACTTTCCCGGCTGTTATGAGGTTTTATTTAAAAAATAAAATCTCATAACAACCAGGAACCCACTTAAGATATGACATGGTAACAACCCTTTATTTTGCCACCCTTTCGACTTTTCATAACCAAAATGATCGTGGCGCCTAGCAAACGAGCTGATAACGTGGAGTTTCCCGGGGTTTTTTTGTACTTCAATTGTCTACTAGGACTTATTATACCAGTGAATGAATCTGCAAATTAAGAAAACAATTCAGAAAAAACAGTCTTTATTTTTCACCTTAACACGTTACATAATATCATTGTGTTTCGGACCTGTTGGTCCCTCATCAGCAGGTTTACGACCAACAATTTAGATTTTTGATTCATAAACACATCAATATTTAAGACTGTAAATAGTCTAAATCCAATCATATTCATCATCGTTCTCCCACTATCACTTGAATATTCTGATGAGGGACCAACAGGTCCGAAACACAATAATATAATGTTTTTTTTTTCTGAATTGTTTTCTAAATTTGCAGAACCAGTCACCGGTATAATAAGTCCTAGAAGACAATTTACGTACAAAAATCTAAATAAGGACACAAAGGCGCAAAATTTTTTCCGGGGTTTTTTTTCACGCTTGTAACACAGAGGACTAGTTTCAAAAAGTCATCCCGGGAAGTACTTTTTTTTATACTCTTTCCGCCCTGTGGGCACTAAGAGGACCTCTTATAGCAGGCCCATTAAAGATTCTGCCAGGCCTACAATGGGGCGTCCGGGTGGTGAGGGACGAGGCCCGACATATCCGAACGGATCACTCCAAAAAAATTCCTGGGGTTACCTTGACCCATCCGGATTCGTTCCGGGTCCCCCAGAGCAGTAGGCTGCCACCTTGACCGATCGGCCATCCGGCCCCGAAAAGTACTTCTAACGCCCACGTGTTGCGTTGCCGTATACAAATAAACCAAATCTTTTTGTATTCGATTCCTGATCCATTACATCTCTAAAACAACTTCTTAACACTTAGCAAACAATACGAAAATTCCTCAAAATGGCCTTTTCGTTTTTTAAAAATAACTTCTGCTCTATGGGCACTAAGACGTTGTAGCAAGCTCATTGTTTTTTTGGCTGGGCAATGAAGGACACAGCTCGACATATCCAATGGACTACCCCCAAAAAATTCTTAGGGTTTTTCGACTCGACCAGTAGACTCCGGGTTCCTCAAAAATAGGCTAATTGCCTTAACATCGCTATCATAAAAATTTACAGTAACCATAAATAATAATTTATTTAATGCCTTTGTTATGTACTGTACTGTACATTTAATGGGTTCATTGCACTTTAGATAAAAGTTTTGTATTTTCTTCTATGCATTATTTTGTATAATTTAATTTCTATACTCTTACTAATTATAGGAATACAGTACCGTATATTGAACTTAGTGTAAGCTCTTAGTAGTATGTAATCGAACAAAACACTCTTTATATAATGATTCAGTTAATGTTTTGTCTTCCTTTACCATTGTAACGTAATTTAAACTTCGTAAAATTATAGGAAAATCAATTATATGGACATAAAAGTAACTTTGTGATAGCCGACATGAAAGAAAAAATTATGTTTATGCCCAACCAATTGCTTTTCCTATAATTTTACAAAGTTTAAATTACATCACAATAGTAAAGGAAGACAAACATTAACTCAATCATTACACAGAGTTTTGTTCCATTACACACAACGAAGAGCTTACAGTTCAAAATACGGTATTGTTTTCATACAATTACTCATAGTACACATTAATTAAGTTATACAAAATAAAATTTTTGTATTTTCTTTTATGCGTTATCAATAGTTCAATGAACACATTAAATTTACATAACAAAATCATTAAATAAATAATTTATTCTTTATAGTTTCTGTGACTTTTTATGATACCAATATTAAAATAAATTTCATTAAAGTAGCACACAATGGCCACATAAATTTATTATTTATATCTTTCTGGAAAGTGTGTTTCCTATTTTGATAATTTATATAATTTTCGTTGGAGTTGGGGACACAAGGACCTTTTATAGGCCTTATATAATTTTAATTATCTTATTTACTTCATTATCTGTAGGGATTTTATTTAAAAAATAAATAATAAATATTTACGAATTATTATAATTTAAAATTTTATTTGTGAATTGTTCATCTAAATTTGATGTATGAAGCATATTGACCTAAACATTGATCTTACTATTCATGTATTTGTTTAAATTAATAATTATTGATCACTAAGTATTCAGTAAAAACATCTTATGTGCAGTAAACTAGAACTTTGTATAATAAGTTTTACACCACCATTCTTTCTTTTTTCTAGCAATTTCTTTAATGTAACTAACTAGAAGAAGGCCATTTAAAATAGCCGAAAACGTTAGTTACAATAAAGAATTTGCTAGAAAAAAGAAAGGTGTTGTGAAACTTAAAAAGCATCTTAGAAGTATAATATGGTGCAATTACAGTACTATCAGGGTCATTAGAGACTGGTCACTGCACTCTTGTTAAATACAATACAAGTGAAGGATAGGGACTTCAGACTGCATAAGGATGGAGCACGAGTGCCAAGATATTAGAACTCTCATAAAAAACCTTTCAAGCAGTGGCACAACCAGGGGAAGGCAGGAGGACAAATGCACTTTCTAGAGAATTTTTAAAATTTTTTTATTCTTTTTAATGATTTTTGGAGCTTGCTTACTTTTTATAATGCTATTTAATCATTATAAAAAAATAATTCTTTTTATTATAACTTTTAATTTCTGCCCTTCAGTTTCTTACTTTCAGAACTTTACATTTTTGCAAAAACATAAGGTTTGGTTGCATTTCACAGCACTTTAGTACAGCACAGAAGCTGAAGAACACAAAGATTGAGGCTTTTCTGCAGCACCTTAGCAGAGCTGCATCTTAAGGGACAGCCAGTTTGACCCCTTCTAGCACTAAAATAATGTGTTTGTAGGGTTATGTTTATAGTACATTTCTGGGTCTCCTAGGCTTCTAGAACATGCTGTAACCATATTGTCACTATCTCATCAAACACCCTGTATATTTTTACTCTTAAATGTAATATGGAGTTCTCATGTGACATATGGATTATCTAAAACCAAGAAAAATAAATCTCATTAAGTCTTAACCAACAAATACATCCACACAAAACTAATTATATTTAAAAATTAAATTTAACTTAATCCTCCAATCTATTATAATTTATAAGAAACTACAAAGTTTATTAATCTAAATATATATAACTCAAAGGTGACTGACATAGTGATCTATCAACGCACAGCCCAAACCACTGGACGGATCGGGCTGAAATTTGGCATGCAGGTAGATGTTATGACGTAGGCATCCGCTAAGAAAGGATTTTGATCAATTCTACCCCCAAGGGGATACAATAGGGGATGAAAGTTTGTATGAAACTTTGTCAATTTTAAACCGATCGGGCTGAGACTTTGCATGCATAAAGCTACTATGACGTAGGCATCCCCTAAGAAAGGATTTTGATAAATTCCACCCCTAAGGGGATAAAATAGGGGATGAAAGTTTGTATAAATCTTCTTAGATTTTCGACTGATTGAACTGAAATTAAAGATTGGAGCTACTATGATGAAGACGTCCGCTTAAATAGGATTTTGATAAATTCAACCCCCATGGGGATAAAATAAGGGATGATGGAGGATGTAAATGTATTAGTTTGAACCTATCAGTACCTAATGGAACGAATAAATTAAGACGAACAAAATAATTTTTAGTTCTAAATGTTGACAATAGATGGCGTTAGTAGTATTTTAAAACGCGCTATCGTTGTGTTTTCACTGAGTTACATATACCCGATGATGAGTGGCCGCCGTATCTAATAGTACATACTATACCTAAATATTTCTAGCGGATTATATTTGACGATTTTGGCTGTTCTTTTCTTGGCATATTTTGGATTGCATTTGCTTTGTTTCGGTTTAGTAGTTTTGGTTATAGACTCTGCTTTGTATTTGGCATTTGTTTTGTTTTCGTTTGGTTTAAGTATAGGTTTTGTCGGTTAGACTTTTTTAAAATGGCTAAAGAAAATCTGAACGTTAATGGAGAAGTTGAAGAATGTACTGTCGTCCCTATTGTTGGTGACGGTGCATGTTTGTTTCGTGCTCTCTCTTATTTAATGTACGGAACACAAGATACAGCGATGGAGTTTTATGTTGCTTGCTCACGAGTAAGTTCACCCAATAGCTTGATAGTTTTAGCGCCTAATGACAGATTAGTTAAGAATATTGTGTACAAAGAAGTTTTGTAGGCCCTAATTTTTTACACACGCTAAACAAAAGTAAAGCCGCAAAAACTATACCTAATTAATAATAATACTTCTTAACGTGAGCGAAGCCACGGGCAAAAGCTAGTAAATTAATAAACTTCTAAATATTACATACCCCTGTAGCTCTTGTAGACCTTTATTAAAACTCATGTATATTTGTACAATTTCTTTTTATACACTTGGTTCATAGCACTTAAACATATATAATATTTTTGTAAGCTTGCTGATCATGTGCACTTTCTAAAAATTTACTTCATGAAACAGCAGTAAGAGAAATGTAGTTACACCAAATGCAAGAAGACAAAGGCCTTAAATTGTTCATAAATCTAGAAAGTTAGTTAGTGAATTTTGGAGACATATTCCTAAAATAAAATAGATATTTAGACTGTCACTTATTATTCATATTTGGAACCGCATGTAGTTGTGTATCACTGTAGGCAAGTACTGTAAGGTCTCTTTTTATGCGGATTATTTTTATGCGATTTTGAAGTTGTGCGGTTTGTATTTCATACAAAAATTTCTTGGACAAGCATACATATAGGCTTGTTTAGGAAGCCCGCATATAGACATCTCCAAAAATCGTAGAACGCTCAAAGCTCACTCCATTTGTTCCACTGACATATAACGTTTATGGATGTAAAGGACAGCTAGATCTACCTTAATCGCTTTAGTTCCTAGCAATTTTTGATATAAATGTAATTAAACATAAAAAATACTTAAAACTGAAAAAAAACGAAAGAAATGCGTTAATTTTGAAGAAAAAGCTTCAAAGTTTAACTTCCTTTGTCTC
>NW_019386314.1:22509-32115 GCF_000671375.1 Centruroides sculpturatus | reverse complement strand
TTTTTTTTTTTTACCGTATTGTACTATTCATTAGTACATGAAAAACTAGTAGTTTTCTGTGTACTAACGAATAGTACAATACGGTAAAAAATAGATTATCTGACTCCATCGATTTAGAATATTTTTATTGATATACACATTTGTCTGTGTGCCAGAAATTTTTTGAAAATTTTTAATTTGCACAATACTTTTATATATATGATTTTTTGATTAAAATAAATTAATTAATTTGTCTTTATAAATACAACTTACTATATACATTTAACTTGAAAATTAAAAAAGTTTTAAATGAGTTATTTTAATTAACATTAAAGCAATAATAACTATTTTAAACTGAAATGTTTAAATTATTTATGCAAAAATTAACTGTAAAATAAATTTATCATAAAAATTTACAGATATGTAAAAACAATAGAGTTATAAATATCATTAATATGCATATAAATAAATGTTATGTACTCTTGAACTTTCTCTTCAAAGTTCTTTTCAACTTTCCCTCGCGGTACTTGTTTGCTATTGGTCTCACTGCTGCATTTAGTCTAATGAATGTTATTTTTCTTTTATGAAAAATACTTGTATTTTTGTAATCTATAACTGATTAACTACTTAATGTGAGGAACTAGCATATTAAGGCTATATTGGTTGCCTGTAACTGTGTCCATTATAAGTGAGGATTGTATTCAAATCCAGATTTCCAGGGTAACAGAGTGGCATCTTACTGCACAGCCATCTAAACAATCTACATCTGATTGATAAGAATTGTGTATAAGTGCTAAATAACAAGGACAGTCCTAATGCATGATAACATTCTGAGCACTGCCACTTTTCTGGAATGATAATCACAATAGAAAGAAAATTTATTAAACTATGATCCTAATCCTTAGGAGCTTAATCTGAGATTTGTCACTTTATCTCCATAATGCAATAACTTGTGAGAAAGAGTTACTTTCAAAGTTATAAATTATGTATTATTTTTATTAACGTTTTTCTTAGTTTTAGGGTGAAGAGAATTTTTCTTTTTCTTACATTTTTTTGCTTTATTGCCAGCAATTATACTAAATATCTTCATTGCAGTTTTATGTATTAAATTCTTCTGAATTTTTTTTGAAACCCCCTTGTCTTTCATTAAATTTATATTTTTTCTTGTCTCTTCTAGTTGAATATTTAGTTTTTCTTTTTTGGATCTGGTAGGATGAGGTATCTTATATTTTGATAAATATCCAGTATCCTGAATATTTCTATACATTGCATTCAGGCATTCCAAAGTAAATATTCTGTTAAAAACTTCTTTCAATTGTTCCACCTGTATAAAAACAAATATAGTTTGTAAAATGTACATTTTATGTTTTAAAAATAATGTAAAAATGATCTATCAGTGAATTCTTAATAAACACATATTCAAGAATTATATTTTAATTATTTTCTTTGTTATTTGCCTATGTTGATAAATACTGTATACAAGCAAAGTCAAATTAGAAGTCTTTATACATAGTACCTGAATGAATTAATAATTGGATTAGCTAAAGAGCAAGTGCATCACACTAAGCCACAAAATTCATATAACTTAGAAGAATTTATTCATAATGTGTCAACAAACATTTACTACGAATGGGAAGAATTTATCCATATGTATACAGTTAAGATATTCATACAAAACATATTTTGTGTGTGTTTAATAAAGTAAGCCATTTGCTATGTACTGTACTGTACATATAAAGATTTTGATCCACCAAGTAATTTTACATAATATACTATAATTATTACATCATTAATGAAAAATTTAATATTAAATCTGAATAAGAAATATTTTTTTTTGTATATTAATTATAATTATTTGTAATTGTAGTAAATGAAGGTAATACAAAAATTGAGGCTGCATTAAGATGACTTTGTACTTAATTCTAATGAGCATCTCAATTTAAAAAAAAATAAATTCACATTAGAAATGAGAGAAAGTGATAATTTTTAATTAATTAAACAAACAATGGAATTTGGCCTAAAAGTAAACAGTTAGACTTATTTTTTGTTAGAATTAATATTTATAAAATAATTTTAATTAAATAATTTAGAGAATTTCAGAAAAATACAAATCTAGAACATGACTTGAATCCACCATTTTTATTTATCATGCATTTATGTTACCAGTTAAACTATCAAAAATCTGGTAATTTACAGTTAAAAATGTTGAAAGATTAATTGTAAGCTATTAAAAATTATTATAAAATAAAATTATAACATTGAAGATAAAAAATTTCAATAGCGCGGTTGCAGCTGAAGTTTTGAACATGAAAACGTGAATGTCAGATGTTCAGCACTACCTTCCTGAAAGCCTAGAAGTTTTACAATGGTGTTGGAACATCGAGCATGATTCCACTGATGTTCTAAATGCCATTATCAAACTTCTAGGCTTACAGGATGGCAGCGCTGAACATCCAATGTTCACGTTTTTGTATTGAAAACTTCAACTGCAACCTCACTAATATCAATAACACAAACTACAACTTACGTCTACATTTTGACAAGATTTTTTCTTTTTCTTCTTTTTTTTGGTAACTATTTCTGTCCTTCCATCTCTTCCAATTACTTCTAAAATTTGATATGTGATAAATAAATTTTAATTGCATAAAATAAAATAAATTCTCTAAAATAATTAAACAATTATGTTTATTTAATGTAGTAAATATAATTAATTAATTATTAATAAAACCTTTATTAGCAAATATTAAATTTCTACAATTAAGCACTTAACTCTCTTGTATTATTTCAATAATAAAATTATAGACTAAATTAAAATAATTAATTGTGGTGTAGTAAAAACTAGTATTGTGTTTTATTCCAAGAACAGTTTCTACTGAATGATAGAGCTGCATACACATACTGATGAGTTTTAAATTGAACAAGAACTATTTTTGAAAATATAAATTTGCCATTCACAGAAAATTTATCCTTAAAAATTTGATAGTTATTAAAAACTGAAAGTAAAATGTAGTAAAAAAAAATTAAAAGAAGCTGTAATGCTTACATAATAAATCAAAGTAGAAAGTATACATAGTGAATTTCATAATTTGTGTGAAATTATGAATGGACAAGTTCTATTCATATTTTCAAATGAATATTTAAATGTTTGATTATATTTTGGAGAAAATACATCACCTACAGTTTATCTAAAATAAAGCTATTGTGATATTGAGAATCTTTTTGATCCAAAAAAAAATTTCTTAGAGAAAACACTACTTATAAATTCATTGACATTCACTTTTATCTGTGTGTGAACAATGATAAAAGCAGAAAAATCAACTTGTTTGAATGCTTTGTTTTGCTCTATTGGAACACCACTATTGCTTCAGTGCAGCAAGTCTCACTACATGTGTCCTAAAATAAATATGTTTGTTTATTTTTGCCACTTTATTCTCCATTATCATTGCTGCTTTGCTCATTGTTCAGTATGTGTTTAGCCTAAGGCAGTAAAGGCTGATGCCTGTTACTCTAGGGCAGTGTTTTTCAACCTTTTTGAATACGCGACCCCTTTACAAGTTAAAAAATTCTGGCGACTCCCCTAGGGCCATATTAAAACTATATCAGTGATTTAAAAAATTATGTATTTAATTTTCTTTCTGTTGAGAAAAATTACTGTTGATGACTAAAATGAGAATTTAAGGAGAATCAACAATAACTTAAGACACGTATAGTATCTTACTTCCTTCTAATAATAACAATGGATTCGGAGTGCTGTTGACCTTTTTTTTTTTCTTTTTAGGATGAGGGTTTTTCACTTTTACTTCTCTACTAATTACTTCTTATTACAAGTCAGCTCAATACTTTTTCAGCAATCATTTTTGTACCCATCCAGGCCCATCCCAGGCGACACCCATCATTCGAACCTAAATGTCAATCAAAAAACCAACTGTACTGTATAATAAACAGGTACAGCCTTCTCGCTGAAATTGTAGTTTTTTTTTAATGTAGTGTAGGACCTACAAACAGTTGTCTTTTTCTTTTACCCACGACCCCCCGTATAAGGCTTCGTGACCCTCCTGGGGGGTCGCGACCCACAGGTTGAAAAACACTGCTCTAGGGGAACTCAGATTAAATCTGTGCAGAAAATTCCAGGAATTTTTTACAGGTGGTCTGTTCTGGATACGTTTGGCCCAGTCAGTCATCTTCCAGATGCCCCATTGTGAGCTGGCCAAACCCACAATGGGCCTGGTAAAAAAAAGTCTTAGTGCCCAGAGTAAAAAATAAACGCTAGATAACAATAACTTATTTAATCACAATGTTGATATTATTTTAAAATACTTGAAAATTGAAGGTAATGAATCCTGAACCTATTGGTACATATCTAACTAAACATATAACAACTCTACTAATAGAACAGAATGGCTCATAAAATATTTTGATAAATTAGACTTTTTTTTTTTACTCTTTCCACCTTGTGGGCACTAAGAGGGCCTCTTTTTGCAAGCCCATTATGGGTTCGGTCAGGCCCACAATGGGGCTGCCGGGTGGTGAGGGACAGAGCCCGACATATCTGAATGGACCACCCCCTGAAAAATTCCTGGGGATTGATAAATTAGACTATGTTATATTCAATGTAACTAACTAATATTTTGACTAATATTAAATTTCACAATTATTTATGCTTATAGTAAATATTTAAAATAAATACAGGAGCACTTTGAAAACAATATAATATAATCTAATTATAATAAAACGATAAC
The DNA here is from genome assembly GCF_000671375.1 of Centruroides sculpturatus. NCBI lineage: Eukaryota > Metazoa > Arthropoda > Arachnida > Scorpiones > Buthidae > Centruroides > Centruroides sculpturatus. The sequence continues at coordinate 27,397 of NW_019386314.1, read as the reverse complement.
TGACCTCCAACATCTTCAACCATCATATAAGGAACATGATCACTTTTCACAAATGAGTCATCATCATTTAATTCATTTTCACTATAGTAAATGCAATTAAAAATTTTAATTATATAATTTATTAAGTAAGTATTAAAAGTTTTATACAGATAGATAAGAACCTCAAAAACAGATTAAGTTATTCCAATTTAATTATATAAAATAAATAAAGTTTATATTAAAACAATAAAAATGTAGACACATATTATATATATATTTAAATAACAAGTAATTCATTCCACAAAAATCTATCAAACATAAACCACAGTCCAATCTTCAAATAATCATGATCTAAAGCCAGATCATCCACTGGCTATAAATGCTCTAATTATGTAATTTAGCTTAAAGATTCAGCTTAATGTACTTTTACACCAACTTATGCAATTGGATTGTTAATAATTAGCCCAATTACACTCCTTCAATAATTCAGTTTTTTATTCTTGCTAATCTTTGATAATTTAAAATTTGGAATTAAAAATATTGGGATGGAGTGTTAGCAAAGCCTCTTCTATATGGCTTATAGAATTAAGTTTATTCTCAAAATTTGATCAGTTAATTTTGATTAAACTTTGTCATTTTACATACTAAAAGATGAGAAAATTAAAAATGTAATAAAAACAGGGGGTCCATTATTTCATTTTTCAGATATAGTGGTACATTTTATAGATTTGCAGGACTTTAAAGAATAAGTTAAATGGTTTAAATTTAAAACATGCTCATCTGAAATTGGAAAGTGAAGTCTTGTGTGTACATACACAAAAAAGATTCACTGCACAGATAGCAGAAAAGAACAATAGATCATGCAAACAAGCTGTCAAGTTTACAAAACAATTATTTAGTCTTGAAGTTTACATTCAAATTCAAGTAAGAAACATGTAAAATTTACCAACAAATGTTTTCAACAGCTTTTAGCTATCATTACTGCAAAATATGAAGTAAAAATCATAAATGCATACAAAATGCGCATTATCAGAAACCTTAATTTGATTCATTCAAACCCAAATCATATTTATATTGAGATTCCAACATCATAATATGTAAGAAAAAACAAGCATGTGCATACAAATCCCGCCTTTAATAATTAGTTTGTTCTATTTTCATATTTGTAAATTATAACAGTTTATATTAAAATATTGTTATACTTTAATTTTGAGAATGAAATTAGTTTTAAATTTCAATAATTTTATTATTAATTAACTTAGTAAATAAATTTAAATACCTATTTAAAGTTAGAAAAATATTTGTTTCCTTCTGGATCCATTCACTGAGACACTTTGGTAATTTAAATATTATCTAAAATATCAGAAATTTATAAAAATTAAATATTTATTTTCATATTTACGAAAATTATATTTGACAGAACTAATGTTTCTCAAATAACGAATATTTAAGAATGCTTAAAACAATTTAAAAGTTGTATAATATAAATATATATACAAATTATGTTGAAGAAAATCTATCAAAAGTACAGTATAGGAAAACTGATTCACAAAATTGAGCTGTTTTAAACTTCCTGTAAACAATTAGTCTGACTTTTATGTATTTAAACTTTTACAGTAATAAAATTGATTAATATTGATTCCTTATATAGGGGAAAAATTCTATAAAATTTATGCTATCTCCAACTTAAGTTAATTCCTATTTTTAATTACTGAAAACATACCTGTGAATCAGATCCACATTTAAATTTTTCCATCCAGCAAAAGAATTCTTTATACCATGAACACAAATAAAGACATCTAATTTTGCATAAAGTGCTAAAAAATATATATACAAATAAAATTTCTAATGTCATCTTAAAACAAACAAACAAATTGTTAATGTTGTTTGTTAAATAACAAGTTTATATATATATAGTTTCAAGAAAAATAATTAGTTTTTAAAATGGTAACATTATCTTCTGAACTCCATACTTTTCTTGTATTTAAAAAAGAAAGGGAAGGGGGAAAAATCAATGAAATTTTAAATCAGTTTTCACATCAAAAATAAAACAATTAAAAACATTGGTGATTTTTGTACCTGTGGTAAATTAAAATCTGAATTTTTAAAAAATATTTTACTAATCAGTACATATTTTTTTAAATAAATTTCATTTAAAGTGCATAATAATACAAAGAAAATGAAATTAACTGTCAGAATTTTCAGATGAATCATGAGGTCCACACAAACCTGAACAAATTTTGGTGTGCAGTTATTTATTCACTTATTCCTTGATTATAAGATTTATGATAGTAAAACAGAATGTGATCTAGAAGAATATTTGGTTTCAAATGATCCTTACAGTTAACAGAAAGCTAATAAATATCCTAAAAGTTATTTTCTTATTTGATGAAATAATACTTTTGTGAAATGTGGCACATAAAATGCTCAGCATGTCATACGTTTACCTTGGCAAAGATTTTGACATCCATGGTGGCGGTATAGATTTGCAATTTCCTCATCATGAAAATGAAATTGCACAGAGCAAGTCTGCATTTGCTGGATCATTAATGTAAATAGTACCTACATTCCACTCTCCAGACTATTCTTTTACCAAAATATTAATTCATGCTTATAGACCTCAAGAACTTTCAATTTTGTAGAAATAAAAACAAAGTGGATTATATTGATACAATACCACAAATTGCAATATTGAAAAAAAACCCATATAATTAATTAAATAAAAATGTATAAAATTCTTTTAATAAAGCAATATTCTTTGAACATAATGCAAAACATATTATTTGCCAAATCTATTATAAGATCAGTCAGTTACTTTTCTTTTTATTAATTCTGCAATATACAACAAATATATTTAAGTAGAGATTGAATATTGAAGAGAAGTTATCCAGTGACATGAAAGAAAATTTAATATAGAATCACAAAATGGAACACCAACTTTCAACTGAACAACACAAACAACCCACAGACCTCTGCATACACAAATACTAAGTACACATGAAGATGGTGTGAATGTACTAAGTGAAACAATTAAAGGTTGCAGCAACAATCCAATGCCTCTTTGCAATGTATGATTACTTCCACAGTGTAGTTCCTTAAATTCAAAGGCTTGTACTGACTCAGGATTACTTTGAAGAACACAAGTTCCTAACAGAAAGTTACTCTATTCCAATTCCTCGCTACACTCCTTTACAATTGTCAATAACTTTCTAAATCAAAAAGACTACTCACAAAGACAACCAGAATCCAGAAAATAAACAGATGCATGAATGTTTTCACCTATTTTCCAGTAGACACCCTCAGATGTAATATTATAATTCTACGAGAAAACTCTTCATTTAGAATCGCATGTGCAGCATAATAGGTGTGACATCTGGCTATTGGTGGATATGTATATTGCAGAATGACATCTGGAGAAGAATGATATCTACAAGGCCACATGCCATCAACCATAAGGACATGGGAGTCATTCACCATGGATTGGAAGTTTTACGTTCACCAACATCTAGCTGATGACATTCCATCCAACTCAATTCTGAAACGTCATATATATCCAATAGCCAGGTGCCACACCTATTACGCGGCACGTGCAATTCTAAATGAAGAATTTTCTCATAGAATCATATTATACTTGAGGATGTCTACTGAAAAGTAGGTGAAAACATTCATGCATCTGTTTATTTGCTGGATTCTGGTTGTCTTTGTGAATAGTCATTGTTTACATATCCAGTATTATGTTGTTAACATTTTGAATCACCCTGTATATATGCTAGACAAAATATTAAACAGAAACTTAATTATAAATTGAGTTTCAGATGAAACACTGGATAGTCAAAAATAAATCAATAAACTAAACCTTAATAAAGTATTAAGGTTTAGTTTATTGATTTAAATATGTTAACAAAACTAATTATAAAATTTAACCTACCATAAAAGAGGCAAATATGGAAAATCGTAAGAGATTTAACAAAACAAATAATTGTAAACTGATTCTTTCATTTATTGTCTAAATATATAAATATAAATATGTTCTTTTATAATACAAACATATACTTACTAAATTCTTGATATTGTTCCAAGTAATAAAATTAAATATTCCAGCACATGTCCTATTTGAAATTTTTGCAGAAGGAGTCTTTAACAAAAATAAATATATAATTTATTCTTCATGAAAAACAAATATATAAATTATAGTTTTTAATAATAAAGTAATTAATTTTCTAAAATTAATTAGAAATTTTTATAAATATAAATAATTTAATTAATAACTGACTACCCCAGTCTTTTTGGATTTCTCAATGTTTTGACATTTGAGGAAAAAAAAACCTTACAAAATTCTGTGGGTGTGTGTTGATATGTATTTTGCATTATATCTCAGGACTGGATAAACTAAAACTTTTGAAACTTGGCAAATTTATTTCTATATATGAGGCATTGATGCTATTAAATTTTGGTAATTTTGGTAGTTAGAGGTCAAGGAGGAGTTAAAGGAAGGTCATGTTATATCTCAAGTGGGATTAAATTTAATTATATTTAAACAATTTACTTCCTCCCCATCATTCTAACATTTGTATATATATATGTTACAGTCAAAACCCGTTTTTAGTTAGAACGCGGTTTAACTAGTTGAAACTAGTTTATATACTGAATGTCTTTGTTAAAACCCGTTTTGTCTAGTTGAAACTAGTTTATACTGAATGTCTTTGTTAAAACCCGTTTTGTCTAGTGAAAACTAGTTTTAACTCAAATTCATTTTTGACTAGCAGTAAATTCTAGTTTTAACTACACAAAACGGGTTTTAACAAACACATCCAGTATAAACTAGTTTTAACTAGTTAAAATGCATCCTAACTAAAAACTGGTTTGACTGCAACGCATAGAGTGATTCGGGGTAAGATGGTAAGCGGGG
>NW_019386314.1:0-22245 GCF_000671375.1 Centruroides sculpturatus | reverse complement strand
ATATTTTGACAAGTTGCATTTAAAAAATTTTATTAGCATACTGATCTTTCAATTTTGTACATAACTAAGTAAAAATAATTTATAAAAAAAAATTCATTTATTTCTTTTAAACAATCACACTTAATAAATTTGTATGTAAAATTTTTATATGATGTAAAAATTGAATATTGCTGTAATATTTTATTATATGAAAAAATTATATTTCTGTACAGTTTCTAATTGAACAAAATTTCAAAGAATACAGTATAAAATATCTTGTACTCATTAAAACATATTACAATAGTCTTAAAAATTTCCAAAAACCAATATGCTTTTATTAGAATTAATATGCAGTTTAATCCATTTATTGTAATCAATTTGGAACTCCTGAGATTGATAACATTAAGTGGTAGTAAGTAAATAAGATTACAATTAGTAGAAATCTTAGTTTTATTTATTATCTTAATTAAAAATACATATTAAAACACTTAAAAAATATATAAATTAAAGATATATTGGTTAATAATAATCCATCTATGATTTTTGTTGTGTTGTTTGCCTGTTGCTGTTGTACAACTATCTTTAACAATAACTATAATGTAACTAGTGTGCAAAAAATGTGAGCAATTTAAACTAGTGTATTGCAAGGAAATAATGTTTAATGTTTAAAGCACTGATTAAATCTGATAATGATGGCACATTCTCAGTAACATGTCAAGACTGACAGCACAAAATAATGGCTTAAAATATTTACTTGAAGATAATATTAGTAGACTAAAGATTGTTTTTAATATTTTTTCAATTTTACTTTCTATATTTACAAAATGTACAGTAAGACTAATGTACTAGGGAATTGAGCTCTGTGGTGTTGGTTTTAGTGTTTTATTTTGACACAAAAACACAGATATGCTCACTTGCTTGTAATATGTCTAAAGCAGTTTAAAACTGCAGGTTTGAGGGAGGACATGGATGTCTAATGTCATAACAAACAAAAACTACAAGAATGTTTAAAATATGCATATGTGTGCATGCAGAACTTGTGGGACATTTATTTCTACATATATGTGTACACACAACCAACCTCATTAATATTAACACAATTAATATAAACTACTTTATAACAAACTGTTTCAAAATTTTGTCAATTTCATACAAATTATAATATTTTTAAATTATTCAACACAAACACCTTCAACATTAAATTCCATTTTAAACACAGTGATCATTACCACCACCAGGAAAATTTATGATTTTTAAATTTTCTCAATTATTGTGTATGCAAATTGAGTACTTCAGTAAAAAGGATTCTTTCAGATATTATGTTTGCATTATTCAAAAGTGCACTGGTATGGAACAAGAGAAAAGACTACTTTGAAAGTAGTTGTTTAGGTTATCAATAGTTGCAACAAGAGAAGAGTCAGAACAAACAAGATATTGTCACTATGAATGTATGTCTCTTTAATCCGAAATTAAGTTTGCTAGACTATCATTACAGCTTTCAGAGTACTTACAATAAAAGAAGTGTCTAACTTGAAAGCTGTAATGATAGTCTACTGAACTTAATTTCGGATTAAAGAGACATACATTCATAGTATATAATAACAGCTACCATAAGTGATATTTAGAAGATGATATCAATTAAGTTACCTTTTGCGTAATCTTGCAATGTGTTTTATCATCAGTTTGGCTCAGAGATCTTATGTACTTTGGCAACTTATGTTTTGTTTTTATCTCTCTTACTTTAACATCAAATTGCTTTTCAGATAATTGGCTACTTTCAAAAATATTTTGGATTTTTTTCAAAAACATATTCAACTAAGATGATTGCAACTCAACTGTATCTTCATTCCTTATACAAAATTAATTATAAAATTAAGCATGGATTTTTCTTTGAAAAAATAATTAAAAACGCCTAACAATGTTAGACAATTGAGAAGCAAGTTAAAAAAAAATAAAAATGGTAATAAAATAGAAGACAGCAAAAAGCACATTATTAACAATTAAGGGATTGAGATAAAATTGAAGCAACTTGATAAGTAACCAGTTTGGGCTTACTTGAAAATGAATGCAAATGACAAAAAATGGAAGAAACAGAAAACAGTTTTTATACAGTATTTTGATTAAAAATGTCAATATATTCTGATGAAACTGTAATAAGTATTTTCTAATTTTTATTATATTTTTTCACAAATGATAACACAATGCCAGGCTGCAATTTTTAATCATATTCTTAATTTTTTCAATTTCAAACATATGCTTTCAATCTCAAATTTGTTGTGTCTTACCCCTGTACATCATACTTTTCGTGATAACAGAATCATGCGTCATCTATATAACTGCATTCAGAAGAAAACTTTTGAATTGAATTCACCCGACTTGCAGTTGAAACCAGAAGTTCTTGTATAGTTAATTGGGGTTTCCTGCCTCTAAGCTTTCCATATCTGGTCTTGACTTTCATCTACCTAACACCAATCTCAAGTAGGACATTCCAATTTTCAACGTAAGTGTTGAGTGCTGAAGTCAACAATTTGAGTAAGAACAACTTGAGTAAGAAGTGCTTAGTTCTTATAATTCCATTCTCAGCAAGATGGATTCCATTCAAATGTCTTACCAATTACCCACAATTCATTGGAAAGTAGCAGTCAACATATCTGTTGAGTGCTGAGTGTGTTGAGTCAGCACTACCTCAATGTTGAAAAAAGGAACGACTTTTAACAAATGTTGAGATCAGCACTGAGTCAGCGTTGAAAATTGGAATGTCCCGAAGATTAAGGACGGACGACAATAGAAACTTATAGGGCTACAATTGTTTTCAATTTTCAGCCCAATAATGCACTATATAATTTTTTGGTTACCACAATTTATTCTATTAATTTGTTTATCATATACACTATCAAATTTTACTTTGTGATTCCTTCAATTTATTAAAATTTACATAATAATCTTTATTAAAAAATTTTAAAATGCTTACGTGAGTGCTTCTGACATTTTGCTGCACCATTGAAAAAGATTTTCTACTTTTAATCTTTTCAAAAATCTCTTGAGCTAGTGTAAAAATTCCCAAAGTTGATAAATTAATTATATATGTTATTATAACAATAGGTATGGGTTAGATTTACCAAATTACCTTTAATAATCTATTCAAACATCTATCTTTGGGTAATCTTTGTGAGATCCTGGACATAATTAGTTCAAATAAAGTGATGTCTTCCCAAAAAAGTTTATTTTCGAGTTCTTTGCTAACACATTCTATTTTCGATTTTAATGTAAAAGAATCTGAAATTTGGGTAAGCAAAATTAATTTTTTTAAAAATAATAAAACATTCAAATATGCCATATTAAAAAAATATAAAAAAAAATATGCCATATTCTTATTACTTAAAGAAACATATTCTTCATATGAATACGAAGCAAGTTCCATTTCATTCAGTTTCAAACTTCGAAAATATCATCTAATTTCGCCATGCCATACGTAATAGTAAAGTGAGAAAAACACATGAGAAAAGAAAAGTGCTGCCAACTTCTATTCAACAATTCATAAAAATCATAAAAGTTTCTAAAATTTAAAAAATATATATATTAAAAAATGCTTTATATTTATAATTTTTACATATATATAGTGCAATTTAAAATATATATATTTATTTAAAATCTATATATTTAATCAAAAATACAACGTGATATTTCGAAAATCATTCATGTCATTTACTCTAGTGTAGACGATCAGTCTGTAGATTGAGAACAGACAATAGTAAACGATGTCATGCTAAATTGGGCGTAACCAAACCATCGAGGAAAAATAATATTTAAAAAAATTAGTCTGGAAAAATGAAAAATGATACTAAGACAATAATGTTATTGTTTATATATATAATATATATACTGTTTATTCCCTATGGGCAAACAAAAAAGTTTAAATTTTTATCCATCGAGGCCTCGGGAAAGAACTACAAGGGGAGCTTGAAGGTGGTCAGGAATGGGGCGTGACGTATACGGGGCAGACCACTCTCGAAAATTTTCTGGGATTTAGCGACATTCCGGATAGCATTTTTGATAGGCAAGTTACATCGCATTACTGTGTTCTCAACAGTAGCTCTTAGCATATCAGGAGGAATTTACCTTGCTTTCAGAAAATGGTGGACGTCATATTAAACATGCTTTGTAACACATTTTAGAAACAATTAAAAACATTTTCAACGATGTCTTCATATCTAATTTCATTTAACAATATGCAGACAGCGCCATTTCCCGTTGGTGGTGATTGAATTTTTTAACTATTTTTTTTTTCGCGGGAAATAAAATTCCAACGATCTCCTGTACACTATTACCAAGTTTAATAACATTCTGTCCAGTAGTTTTCATTTTTTGGCCATTTCAAAGTGGAACTTTAATTATAAACACCCTGTAGTATCAAGAATGATATTCTGTCATACTATGAACTTATCCTTGCTGCTGTATATCTTAAACATTTTTGATTATCTATGGAGCTTTATTATAAAAATTAGTCCTCATATAATATCAATAATTTGTATTCTTATTAGTAAAAACATTAAGTACCGATGTTAAAAACGGAAAAATTTTTATTTTTATTTTAAGTACTGTAATTCCGTTTACATCATTTGATGCATCATTCTCATTCCATCATTCTTGCTGACTGATTTTATTGTATGTTTGACCAGCGAAAATTCCCCAAAAATTTGGGCAATTTTCGACGGCCGGATGGCCGAGCGGCTAAGGTGGCAGCCTACTGTTCTGGGGACCCAGGTTCGAATCCTGACGAGTCGATAAATCCCCAGGAATTCGGGGAATGGTTCGTCCGGATATGTGGGGTCGCGTCCCTCATCATCCGGCCGCTCCATTGTAGGCCTGTTCGAACCCATAATGGGCTTGCAAAAACAGGCCCTCTTAGTGCCCTCAGGGCGGAAAGAGTTTTAAAAAAAGTGTGTTCGATGTATGGTTTGGTACCATAAATTAAACAATGATTTTTTAACATATTGCATCACTAAAGCTACATGATATTAAACTACAGTGTATTACTAAAAACGTTGATTTATTTCCGCAACAAAGTAAAATGAAATAATGCAGCATATATGGTATATTAAATACAAAAAGGTCATAGCAATAAATAAAAATAAAAATGAATCAGAATCTTTTTCGGATAATGTTTACATTTATACTTCGTTCCATCAAAAAATGCATCTCATCAAAACATGTAACGTCACTCTGAGAGCTTCTCATTGGCTACTGGAACCATCGTTTGTTCGGCAAAGAAATAATTCCACCGATTTTAACATTGAAAAGTTATTTATAGATTACAATATATTGATAAACTCATTAATAAGATACAATTTCTTAAATAAAATGAAAAAAGGATAGATTTGGGAATTCAGATACGAAAATGCCGGAATAATTCTCACGTATTTGCAAGTTCGCGTCTATTTCGATTTCTCACAATTTTATAATTAATATTTTTGATTGAAAAGAAAGTTTTATTTGACGCTCTCGTTATCTGATCCCATTTCGAATAAGATCCACTTTAAATAGGCAGAATTCAAGCCATACAAAAACCCATATTATGCCGATCGCATTTATAAGCCAAATTCAAGAATAAAACTCAACAATAAATTTATAAAGATAGTATTTTAAAATGTTTGCACGATATTAATTTTACAGTTTAATTTATAAAAAATAATTAAATAATCTAAAATTTCACGAATTACGATAATAAAATTTGTTAAATTTCTAACATTTTTAAATCTAACATTTGTCGTATTTACTGGCATTCGTAATATTTCGCTTTACATAATATTTAGATGGCGCTCCGTTTCCGGTTTGTAACCGTGGCTATCAAACGAGTTATTTGCAGTTATTTATATCAACAGGAAGTGATTAAAAACGAGTGAATATATCTAATTTCTGCGGGAGATTTTTAGATAAGTCTTACAGAGGATATCAGAATGAGGTATGTAAGTTAATATGAGGCACAATAAGTTCTGTTCTAAGTTTAATATGTAAATAAGGGATTGTCACATTGTTTACCGGTCAACCCAGATTTGTATACAGTTTTAAATACATAACTCTAAACGTGTTAAACTAACTTAGCATAACATGAATCACGTTCAGTATACACTGTTATTTAAAGACAATATAAACCTATTCTGCAGCTTTAGATAATATGAATGTATATTTTACCAGCTTTAGATAATATGAATGTATATTTTACCAGCTTTATATAATATAAATCAAATTTTTTCCAATTTTAAATAAATAAATGGACATTTTACCAGCTTTAGATAATTAAATAAATCTACATTTTGTCAGCTTTAGATAATTTATTGTATATTTATTTATAGAATGTCAGATTTACAGCATGATAACTAGTTATATAAACTGAGAATGGAGTTCATTTATTTATAGGTCATTTCTTTAAGTTGATTTTTATAGAAACAAAGTTTATTGATGGATTTTTAACAATAATTAATAATTTCAAACAATAAACAAATGATGTTGAGACATTTAAATAAGTATTAAGTAAGAAAATCTATCCTTAAATTGTTCTAAAAACTGTTTCTAAATTATAAGTGTATGCTTGTTTGACAATTTTAATTTTGTTATTTTTATTTTGTGGACGGTAAATGTCATATTTTGACAAGTTGCATCTTAAAGAATTGTGATACATAAAATATGCAAAGTTTATATATTTGGATTACATAAAAATAGTAAGTTGTCTCACGTGAAATGTGTCTGCAGCAGATACTATATGTGAAATTCGTTTCGGGTTGATTTTTATAGACAAGTAAAAAAATATTTTTAATTAATTAAACAGAAAAAAGTTGGCATACTTTTTTTGCTTCTTGACTTTAAATTTATTTTATTTTAATAAATATTTTCAGATTTTTTAAAGTTCATCAATCACTTTATGATTGATAGACATCAATCAAAGTTCAAAATAATAATAAATTTTAAAATGACTTGCTAAATTTTAAATGAAAGAGTTATATATTTATTTTTATAAAAGATTGTTTCTTTAAAATATTGGTGAAGTAGTAAGTGGAAGGTGTATTAGAAGCTGCTTAAAAACACAAAACTTTAAGGAAAAAAAAACATGTTTATAATTTTTGTATTCAAATGTTAAATGATGCTATGGACATGTTGACTAAGTTTGTTTGACTATTATTTTTGACCTAATTTGCTTCTTCTATTCTAAAATATAATCTTTATATTTTTGTAATTTTATGTGGAAGCTTTTGTATTTTCTCCTAAAAATCTAGGCTACATTTTCAGCTTTTTGAACAAGACTGGAACCTATTGTTTCATATATCCTATATTCAATTTAGGAAATTTCAGGAAAAATTTGCATATTTGTACATTTAAAAATATTTACATCAGTTTTTTACATAGATTTACTTTATAATACTTTCTAAAATTCATCATAAAAAAATAATTATAGTTCACTTTCAAAAGAGCTTTTGATTTTTCAAATTAGCTACACTGTTATCAGAAGCTATCTATAATAAGACTACATTATTTGATGCTTTTTTGTAAAACTTTTATTAGTTTTTATTTGGGTACTTTTTTGTTTTATTCCCACACATTGCATTCCAATGTCCACCACACACCACTCAAGCTGTCAAGTAGCTTACGAAATAACAAAGGCTAATTGAATTATGATTTCAGATGAGAAATGTTCAAAAATTAAAATATAACTAAGAATTATTTACATAAATATTCTTTGTAATTTAATTTTTACTAAATTAAAATTAAATTATTTTGAAATTGAGCATCTTGTCACTAATGCTCTTATTTCAGATTTAATGAACAAAATTTAAAATTTAAACCAGAGCAATAGTATAAACAAAAATAAATAAATAAATTATATTAATGCATATTTGTATATTTTTATTATTAAATATACTATTTATTCTGTTTACAAGGTTGCTTCATGAATTTAAATCTCATCCATTATGTAACTTTATGCAAAATGCACGATTTACTTCAATCTATTTATAAATCAGAATAAAATAATTCAAATAAATTTTAAAACGTGCTTATAATGATAATTTAGTATAACTGTGTGTGACATCAAGTAAGTTGATTTTAGAAATAATTGAAAAACTTTATATATATGAATAAGAAGACAAAAAGAAGCACATTTGATGAAATTCATAAATAAATATCTATTATTAGAGAAACTATACTACTTGGAATTTAATGATTTTCTGTTGTAAATGTGATTGGTTTTGTAATATTTATGTCAGTATTTCAGCTTGTTAAGCTATCAAACTTGTTTGTGTAATCATTGTTGTTGTTTTTTAAACCAGACATTCTACAATGTTTCAAAGGTTAGTTTTGGATTATCAATAAATGGTATATAAAAAGAATTGAAAGATTGTATGATTATTTTATATGTAACTCTAATAGTTGATGTTATGATAATTTTTTCAAAATTCTTATATTATCATTTCACTATTAAATCAAAATTCTTATATTATCATTTCACTATTAAATCAAAATTCTTATATTATCATTTCACTATTAAATCACATCTGATATTATGATAATTTAGTGAGTTACAAATAAATGATGTATGGCATTACATGATAGTAATCATAATGATTAAAGTTCTTACTCTTGCATTATAAACCCTACATTATAAGAAAGCTTTAGAGTATACTATAAATTGCATAGTATAGTAATAAGTTTCACATGAATGCATTACATCTTGTTCTAGAAAAATGTATCTATAATTTGAGTTGTCTAGACATTTTAGATTACTTTAATTTATATTGTATAAATTAGTACATATATATTTATACTATATATTATTATATATTATAATTATATACTATATATAAAGTATTATGTATTAGTTAATTTAAATACAGCAGTCAGATGTCCAAGACAATAAATGTGTCAATCTGTCACTCTGCAGATCTAGATTCAAGTCTGGATTGGATCCTCAAATTTTCACGGTTATGATATGCCCATCATTTATAATTCGGTTATCTTTATTGTGGGCATGGTCATATTCGTGACATGCATGAGAAAAGGAACTGTCGGTTGCTTAAGGGCAGAGAATTTAAAAAAAGAGAGAGAGAATTAATATACATGTATTAATAAAAATACATAAGTTAGCATAATAATTTAAATTAAAAATTCTTTTATTGGTAAACTAAAATCTCCATAATTATTAAGTAATCTTATTAATTAAACAGTAATATTCTATTAGTATTTAAGTACATTTTAGTGTTTATGATGATTAAACCTATAATTTTATGATAATTTAAAATTATTTTATTGAATATTATGAATTTAGATTATGAAGATAAGCAAAAAGAAGTCATCAAAAAATTTAGTTGATTATATCTGATGTGATTATTTCATATTTTATCATATAAAATGAATTATATTGACATACATTGAATACTAAACATATATTATTAAACTTTGGTCAAATGTTTGGATTAAGTTGTTTGATATTATTAGAAAAATGATGTTTTTAAAAGTTTAATTGCACCTGTTTATTAGATTTATTATATAAATTTTTAAATTCTATATAATGAATTTTGATGAATTGAACACAAAATGAAATAACAGCTTAATTAAAATATTTAATATTGTAAAAAAAATATATATTTTTTTCCTATTTCATAATCATTCAAGTTAATAGTTTCAAAGTTATTTAAATTAATTTAAAACTAAACATTGTTATTTACAATGAAAAAAATTTCTTTGAAATTCAGTTAATGATTATTCTCAGGGATTTGAATGATTTTAAAAAAAAATCTAATTTGAGTTTTTTTGCAAGCAATTTCCTTGTTGAATTTTTCTTTTTCATACAGTAAATTAAATCTAATAATTTTGTATTTTTGCTGGAAAAGAAACTAAAAGATTAATTTTTTGTTTTCAAATTCATTTTGGGCTTTTGTATCATGTAACTCAGCCAAAGTTTGTAAATCTGACATTCAATACTTTGGAATTTCTGGTAACCTAGCACTCTCTGTAAAGAAGCAAATAATCCAGAATTGCTTTATGATAATCTGGTATGCTAGTATTCCACAAGTATAGCTTTAGTGAATTGTATGTATACATTACATAAGTGGAAAATAAATATAGGATCGTCCAAAAAGAACGCAACCATTTTAAATTACTGTGTGTTAATTATTATCTGAGAAGTAAGCATTGTACACCAATTAGAGTAACTGTTCAAGTTTCCTCTACCATCTGCATTCAAACTTTAGAAAGCATTGTAAACAAAAAATGATGACTTCACAACAGAGAAGGCATTTTGTGTTCTGCAGTTTGCAAAGTTGGAATCATCACTGTGCAACAAGAATGTTTGCCTTACATGGTGGATTACTTTGAAATTGTCTGTGAAACTCAAAAAATCAAAAATTATGTTGAACAATGATGTCTGATTCAAACCTTGTGAACTGCAAAATATAAAATGCTTTTTCTGTTGCAAGTTGCCATTTTTGTTAACAGTGCTTTCTAAAGGCAGTAGACAAAAGCATGTTTGTATGCAAATGGTACTGTACATGAAAGTCGTACATTTACTCTATCAATTGATGTACATTGCATACTTCTCAGATAATACAGTTATTTAAAAATAGTAGGATTCTTTTTGAAAGATCCTATATTATATGTACAGTACATACATGATTCATTGTGAATGTCAATTTTGTGCAATAACATCTTCGTTAACTTTTTGCAGATTTTTTTTTTTTTTTATCAATCTTAACACATATGTTCATACACTGTCATCTTCAGACTGATTAAAGAGCATGTGTAAAAAAATTTGAAACTTACAGCAGTGTGTGTTGGTAGAAAATGTATAGTACAGCAATGTCTACAACATTCTGAGCACACAGCTTATTTAATATGCAAAAATACAAAAACTTCCAATAATCTGGCATTACTTTGGTCCCATATGTGCTGGATTAACATATGTCTACTGTATATTAAATTAATTTTTAAGTATGTTTTATTTGTTACATTGTTTAATTTAAATTACAATTTTTAAAGTTTTATAAGATTTTAATTTATGGTATTCAATTGAATAAATTTTTGTAAATAATTGTATATTTTTAAAATTTATTTATTTTTTCAATTTAAATTATAAATATATATGACTTTGTATAAAACTCATTCATTTGTAACATTCTTAATTAATCCAGAAAATAGTTCAACAAGAATTAATTGTGTGTGACTATGTAATTTGTCAATTTTGTCTTTGTATAAATATTAGATTTTAAATTTAAGAATAAAAAAAGCAATAACATCAATATAAATCATTAATTGAAGAAAAAATATTTGATAATTTAGAATTTTAATTAGTCACTAACCATCTTATGACAGCTGAGAAATATTTATTTAAAGATACACAAAAGTTTCCAGCCTAATTTATAGGTCATCTTCAGGTGATACTGTTAAAACATCGATTACCGAATGTTTTAGAATATAAAACATCATAAATATGGAACGTTCAAACATTTACATTTAAATGTTCCAAACAGTATCACCTGAAGAGGGCCTATAAATTATGCTGAAAACATTTGTGTATCTTTAAATAAATGTCTCTCAGCCGTCCATAAGGTGGTTAGTGATTAATTAATTACTTTTCTTGGCTGGGTGCAGTTTTGATTACAGTATACTTCCAATTATCCAGGCTAATCACCACTAATGGAGGCACATATAATTCTGAAATATGGATAATTTGAAAGTCTGTTTTAATGAAACCTATGCAAATTTTCTCTTATTTAGTTTTTAATTTTATATTAAATTTAACAGTATAGTTTATATATTATGAATAAAATGTTTTTTCTGAATTTTCTGCTAATTAATTAATTAATTAATTAATTAGCAGAAAATTCAGAAAAATCTATTGAACTAGCAGCACAATGTTTACAGTCAATTTCTTGTATAGTAAAACCTGTCCAAAACGGAATCCAAGTAAAACAGAAACCTGTCAAACTGGAAAAAATATTCAATAAGGTATGATTCGATTTACACAGGTTTTATTATATTTTTAACCAAGAATGAAGATTATCAGCTAGATATGCCATAATGCATCATTAATTTTGCAATATTAATAATTTATTGACAAGGAAATGATTCAAAATGTTTGCTTCAAACAATTTTACAACATATATAATGAAAAAAATTATACATATAAGTATAGTCATATTGTTCAAGGATCAACTGCTACACTTACTGTATTGTATCACGGAATAAATTAAATGGTCTAACAAGTAGTTACTGTACTTGTCATTTAATTTATGCCTTGATGTTCTGGAAATAGTTCTGACACTCAACATACCATTTTAAATAGCAAGAGTTAACAATACAAATTTTTAAAAATTTTAATGGTAATACAGTCAACCCCCCCCATAACACAGTAGATACGTTCTGCTTTTTATGACATTCATGTTGTACAAGTCCTTAAATACATGAGCCAATCACAGCCTGGCATGTATGCAGTTTACGGACTATGGCTGTTTGAAAGGTTTTCTTCCATAAAATTAATCGATTCTAGACTAATTTGACTCAACATTTCCAAAACACGTATAATTTTTTGGGAATAATCCATATAAACTATGCTATAAACAAAAAATTGTAGGATTACTTACCGAGTGTGCACTGTTCAATGACACCATTGCTTAAGCTTGTTTTATCATGGAGCGGCGCATCAAACAGTGAGCACGTGTTTCCTGATAAATTATTTTTCTGTGAAAAATTTGCTGAACTTTGGAGACATCATTAGTATAAATATAATTTTTATGTTTTTAAATAATAAATGGTTTTTAGTAGGTCCGCTGCTTGTTTAAACTCAACGGTTTGTGCAATATCCGCTATTGGTCTAGATTCGACCAATCCTGTCGTGGCATGAGTCGGTGATGACGCTTTACCATACTTTACGAGTTTCTTTTAGCGTGTTTATATGAATACAGTTGCAATTTTTTTGCCATTATATACGAATCTGCATTATATGAACCCGTTTTGTAGGGGATCTACTGTATTTGTATTCATGGCATAAATTTTTATTTAGACATAAGCATGTATGGATAATACACAAACCAGATAATCAAGAGTATACTGTATTTAGAATTTTTAAATTATTTTAATATACAAAAGAATATTATTTCAAGTTATATTGAAGTTATATAAGGGAAAAGCTGATACATTTTATAAAATTAATAACAGCAGTTTGTTTTTCCATTGAATTTTATTATTATTATTTTAATTGTAAATATAACAAATGATATTGATATTTCCATTGTTTAATTTTTTCAGTTCATTTGTTTAATATTTTTCTCAAATATTGACTGAGTTGTGATTAATTTAATGAAATAAAAATCAAAATCATTCATACAAAATAATCTCCAGGGGTAACAAGATAAAAGTCACTTAATTAAGTTTGAAACATAAATTTTTATTAAGACTTATAACATTTAAAGTTTATATCATCTAACTTAGTTGAAAATATAGCCTGTTGAGATCATCTTAAATTGCAAAGCTTGATAATGCCATTGCCTATAGAAAAAAGATAATGATTTATCTACACTTATTGGATAATTTATTACTTCTTATAAGTAATTACATAATACTTTAATACGATAATTTAGTCGTTTAAAAGCATGCTTTTTATTCCATGTTAATAATAGTTTCAACCAATGAATAATATGATCATTTGAATACAGAACTTTGCTTTTAAATTGGAAAGTAATAAAATTTCAAATATTCTGTTAAACTGTCATTCTGTTTGATTATAATGGAGATACAGTCGACCCCCCCTATAACACTGTTGATTATTCCGTTTTATATGAATTCCATGTTGTACGAGTCACTTAGATTTTACAAATATGTGTGTCGGGCTGTGAACGGCTCACGTATTTGTAAAATCTAAGTGACTCGTATAACATGGAATTCATATAAAACGGAATAATCAACAGTGTTATAGGGGGGTCAACTGTATTTCTTCAATGATACATTATTAAGCATCTATTACAATTTAATAATGCCAGATAAAAGGTAAAATATGAAAGGAAAAATAAGGGTTTATCTAGATAGACTTTATTGAGATAGAATGATATAAAGAGCTTAAAATTTTCTTTTAAATAAAAATTCATTTTTACATATCTTTATTATCTGACTTGAAATTTAAATTATTTTATAGAGATCTGTACATTTGAAATGAAAAATGTTTAAAATTTTTTTTTATAGATATTTGATGAGAATTTAATTAATTTAATCAATGCCAAACATCTGCCATATTATTGGGTTATAATAAGACTACTTTATATTTAATTATTAAACTTATTTTGCTAGAAGTAGACAATTAGGCTGCTGTCTTGTGATAAATTAAAAATTAATTTGTTATAAAATTATTATTCTGGAAGAATAGACTTGGCCCGAGATGGCAGCATAATAACCTATCTCTAATCAAATTACTTTATTTCTAATTATTAAAATTAACTGTATTATATCTGGATTATATGGCAGATTGTTTGGCAATAATTAAAAATTGGATTTGGATTTTGTGTTTATATAATTTACATTATAAAATTTGTTATGGTTACTATAATTTTTTTTTCAATTTTCAGTCAAAAATGGGATATATATTTCTGTGGCAGTATTCGAGCTGGCCGTCAGGATGCGGAACTTTATCGTACAATTATTGGTAAATTGAAATCTTACGGTACAGTTTTAACTGAATTTGTAGGAACAATAACAGATGCAGATGCAATGACAGCAAATGGTGATTCTCATGGTAATTAATGACACTTATTTTTCTTTTCTTTTTTTTTTTAACATTACAATATATTCAATTTAAATATTGTAGTGTTAAAAAAAAAAAAATAGCATTAATGTTAGGTAAGAAACTTAACCACCAAAAATTTTTAAAGAGTAATAAAGTTAGTGTTTACTATTATAAATGTTTTTTGAATGTAATCAAATGTATTTTTGTATCAAAAAGCATAACACAAAAGAGTTAAGTAAGAAAGAATAATTTGAATATTGTTAATACCTCATTAAACCTCATCTATGCCCAGTGACAAATTCCAGAGGTAAACAAACATTTTCAGGCTCCTTTTGAGCTCTGCTTCGGATTTTCTGCATTCTGTGAAAGGAACATGAATTGAAGTGTGGTCAAATTCAAATTTTAAATGCTATGTTGCCAACAGACCTATGATGAAGTTGAATTACATCATTCATCATTACATAATTGGGTGGGTTATGTTAATTGGATGGTGTCTTGTTGGTAGTGATGGATCATACTTATCATTGATACTTAAAATCTAGCTAGCTATTTTATTAAATATTGATGAATATCTTTCATCAATGTTTAATTTTAAGTATCAATGATTATATCAAATATATTGAATATGATATATAAACATCTTCTGAAACCCAATTCACTAGTACAAAGCCACACCAATTGCCAAATAATATCAGGCTATTTTTTTGCCTAATACTTCCTTCTACAGACAGATCAATTAATTAAAAATTATAATTGCCAGAAAATAGCCCAATATTATTCAGCAGTTGGTGTGGCTTTATATTGAATATGAAATATTAATACAAGTAAAATCACAGAAAAAAGAATATTTAAATATTTATTTAATTATTAGATGACAATTTTATCAGATTTAAAAAAAAAATTTTTTCCAAATAAACAGGAAAAATTAATATGCTAATGTAATGTTTCTTTCTCTTATTCTTCTTGGTACAGTTCTTTTTGTGACAATAAAATAAGAAATTGTTATAGCATAGCTCTAAAAAATATTAACCATAAAGTTTTAGATTATTAAAAATGTCTCTGATGAATTCAGCACAATTTTTATGCAATCATACATCAAACTAATGTTTTATGTTACTTACTTAAAAAGTATAAAGTGAGTAACATAAATCATCACATGAACTATTACATCATATGGTTGAATTTTCTTGTAATATTTTTTAATCCGCTCTATTCTAAATATACTGTAGTATATATGTTTATAATTATAACCTTACAAAGCTGGAACACTTGTAATAAATGACGACACACTTTGTTCCATTAAATCATTGCTGGAAAAAACAGCAACCAAAAATGTTTGTTTGTTCTATTAAATTGGTGCTAGAGAAAGTAGAAAAGATGTGTTATCATTTATTGATATATATGTTTCAGTTAATTTAAAGTCTATTATTATTATGTTAGAAAAATCTAGAAATATTTAATTTTTTAAATATTTTACTCATAGTTGCACAATCATCCAGAATTATTATATATATTTTTCTGTATAATTACAGTATATAATGAATAATATACTGTAATTAATTAATTTCATTACGGTAGTAAATAAATTTTGTTTACATGTATAAAGTGTAAATGAAATTGTGTATTTATCCTTTGGAGTAAAATTATTACTAATTATTGTTTTCAATATATTTTAGAATTATCAGATAAAGAGATCTATGAAAAGGATATGAGATTATTGGATCAGTCTGAAGGTATGTAAAATTTATATTATTTTAATTAAAATATTTATTATCTTAGAATTATTACATTTACATCTATTAAATTCTTTATTATTTCTGAATTATTAAGGTTAAAATCAAATTTACAACACTATTTCATTAAAATATTACATATCACACCTTAATTATATGCTTTTTATATAACACATGCAAAATCATTTTTGAAACCTTGTTAGAATTACATTTTAGAAACATAAAAATGCATGTCAATAGTGTTATTTATTGTTTCTACAGAAAATTTTTTAAATTACATTTAATTTAGGCTACAAGATATAATTTTTGTCTCTTAGTTATCTGGTTCCATGTTTTGTTGTTTAAATTATACTGCTAGCTATTTAAATATATATTGATAAAATTTGAAAATTCTTTTATATTGAATTGTTAAATTATTTTTAATAATATATAAAAGTGAAAATACTGTTAGTAAAATTAATTTCTTAGTAAGACAATTTCTGTGTCTTGTAATTTCATTCATTCTCTTAGAATGACTGTTGTTGTTATAACTTATTACATTCATTTAAAATAATTTGAAAGTTTCTTAAAGATATAGAACATTCTTTTAAATATTTCATATTACAAAATTTTTTACATGCATTTTCATTTTAAATAATGAAACTTGGGCAAATTCCACATTAAAAGACATCTGTGTTTTAATAAACATCATTGTCTTGTTGTAAAGTGTAGTGAAGTTGATGTTGACTCATGGAGATTCTATGAAATAAATTAAAAATGAATTCTATTTAAATTATTTTCATACTTTAGCATTACAAGATTACTGGACAGGTCAGTTTTTTAATTTATGTATTTATTTGGATACTTATAGAATGGAAAGGTGTTAACAATGTATCCTATATTTCTGACAATAGCAACAGCACTAGATTTATTTGCATGTAAAGAAAGCTTGTTAATCTGCTTCTGTATATTTTCCTAAAAATTTAGTTGATATAGTTACAACAGAATAAATGTAATATTTTGAAAACAGAAAACTTGTAATACTTTTCTTCCTATTACAGGAAGGAAAAGTATTACATTAGACAAGATTAATTTGAAATACTAATTTAAAGTTTTATAAAATCAGACAATTTCATCTAATTTCAGATGGTGTTCTAACTTAAATTATTATTATATGTAAAACCAAGCTTGACATATTTAATCATCTTTAACATTTTTATAATTGGTTTGCTGAATTGTAGCATGAATAAAATTCAGCAGTATTATTTGTAATTATGAACATGATTTTAGTAAATCATTATATTTACATTAAACTAAAATTTTAATTGTTTACTGAATTGAAAACTTTCTGCAAAAAATTTATATAGTTTTTGATTATGAAAAAGTTGATGTGATGATAAAATTTAGAATATTTCAAAACAATACCTTCTACAGTATATTTGAGATCTCTAAATAGAGAAATTGTTTATATCTAAGATATTTATATATTTTGCCTTAGCTTTATTAACTTATAATCTATTTATATATTTGCTTAACTGATTAGTTTCTAAAATACATGTTTTATATATTTTAATCTTATCAATATTTAAATATTTTTAAAATTAAGTACTCAAATGATTACAGGAGTATTTATTTTGCATTTTTTCTTTGATAAATTAATTTAAAGACTTTGGAACTATTTTAATCAAAAATATGTAAAATACTTTCTATTTGAGTTTTGTTATTTCTCTAAAATGAAATATAAAATTATGAGAGATTCTTCTTTTTTCTTCCACTCCTCAAGAATAAAAATAATTAAAATAATAACCTAATCAAAATTTATTTTTATAATTATCCTTTTGAAATATTATACAATTAAAATATGTAATGAAACATACATATATATATATAATTAATTTAATGTGAAATTAAATAAACTAAAATTGTGTTATGTTTACAATAAATGAAAATGATCTATTTATTAAGAGATAACATTTCTGTTTACTTTGTTTCTAATTAGCAACTTGTCAGAAATACAGAACAAATAAGTTGATGAGTCTAATGTATTTTTTACATATAATTTTCTAAAAAGATTCCTGCTGATATGCTTATATAGTGACTGATCATACTGAATTGTTTTTATTTAGCAACTGATGGTACAGTACTACATACAGGCTATTGATAGTTTTTATGCTGTCTGCTGGTATAGCATACTAGTGCAGTCCAGTCAAAAATATAGCTCTAAAATATTTATTTATATTTAATAGTTATGACATTTTTCTGCTATACAATTACAAAAATAAAGAGAATGACGACACTTGCTATTGTTACTAATAAATTAATTAATTGAAAATGAGAAAATATGGAGCAACAGATGTTATAGACTTATATCATATTAAATTAGATAAATTCTCTATATTGTAACATCATACAGATTAAAGTATTTTTAAATTGTATTTTGAACAGCTAATTAAACTAAATAATTAAAATATCAACATATGTTTCCACTAAACCAAACCAATGATCTAAATCTTAGTGGAAATATATTGATATGTTGATGTTTAAAATTATGAATTTTTATATGGGCTGTCTAAGAGTTAATATTTTATTTTTTGGGTTTCTCACATGCAGTTTAGTAATATACTTGTTACTGTTTTTCAATATTTTCAGAATCATAAGGATAGATCAGATGGTTTGAATTACCTTGATGTAGACTTAGAATTTTAATTTATATACACATTGTTCTTATATTATACACTAATTATATTATGATACAAACTTATGCATGTATTATGCCAAGTGAAACAAAAAAACATACAACATAAGCATACATAAATTTTTAATTTTATTCATTTATATATTTTTTTTTTAAATATCACAAAAAATAATAAAGTGTATATAAATTAAATAACAAAATTAACATGAACTAATTATACTAGTTTTATATTAGTTTACAAGTCCTGTTTATAAACAAGGTTCAAGTAGACAATATAAAAACAAAAAAGCAGAAGATATATAGTGTGTTTATTTTATAATATGCATTCATGAAGACAGTTTCAAAGAACAAATACTTGCCCTCTAAGGCCTCAAAATTATGTGTGTATGTAAGTGCAATGTTTCAACATCAATAAAATTAATATGTTAAAGTCTGTTTTAGTCACTATAATCAATTAATTATTATAAGTAACTTTTGAGATACCAAGTTAGTTGATATATTTTCCTAACTGATAAGGCAGAAAAAGTATTAAAATACATATTCTGAATCTTCAAAAAGTTGGCCAGATGATTGTGCAATAATGTGTTTCCTGTTGCTTTGTATTTGATCCTGGATCCTGAATAATGGATCTGGGCTTAAATCTAGTTTAGAATTAAAATGTAGTGCAAATTGGGGGTGTCATTTTCTATCCTTTGTACAAGCTGACTTCACTGCAAGATCAAATCTGCAATAGATAAGATTATGGCTTTCTAAATAATCTAACTATGCTCAGGTTTTGCATTAGCTAATAAATCAGACTGATGATAAAAAGTATTTTAATCATTTTAATTAGTTAAGTATCTGTTGTTAAAAATATATACCTTACTTATAATAATTTTAATGATAAAATATGTAACACAATAAACAAAATAAATTTGACAAAACTTAAAATTTTTATTTATTAAAAGATTTTTCACAATGCTAATGTTCATTAATTATTTTAAGTTATACTGTTTTTGATAAAAGATGAGTAAACAAACAATTTATCTTTAAACAAAATGGAGATTACAGTAATTCACTAAACACTGTTGAAGTATGTTTTCGTTGTTTGATTCGAAAGACTGCAAATTGACTTCAAGCCTTTGTTAGCACATTTGTCAGGAAAAGTTAGAAAACTTTTAGCTTTCATTTATAAGCTTAAAAAAATTAATATTGAATATAAATTTTATTTTATATTTTGTAAAATATGGTTATTTTAATTTAACTTATTAAAATCATTGAATCAGTATCATCAATAATATCAAATGTATTTTCTATGATTCATATACAGTCGACCCCCCTATAATGCGGTAGATACATTTCGCTTTATAAGAATTTCACGTTGTAGGAATCCTCAAATACATGAGCCAATCATAGCCCGGCACGTGTGCAGTTTACGGACTACGGCTGTTTGAAAGGTTTTCTTCCATAAAATTAATCAATTCTAGAGTAAATTTCACTCAACATTTCCAAAACACGTATAATTTTTTGGGAATAATCCATATAAACTATGCTATAAACAAAAAATTGTAGGATTACTTACCGAGTGTGCACCATTCAACGACACCATTGCTTAAGCTTGTTTTCGTCGCAGGGCAGCGTGCCAAACAGCGGGCACATTTTCTGACAAGTTATTTTTCTGAGAAAAATTCATTGAACTTTGGAGACATCATTAATAGAAATAATTTTTATGACCATTGAATAAGAAATGTTTTTTTCACAAGAAATGTATAAAATTACAGTACTGTATTAGACTTACAGTACCTAATTTAGGCCTATATACTGTACAGACTATAGTAAACTGAACTTACCCACCTAAACTCTCCGTAGTGTGTAAGTAGTTCGGCTGCTTGTCCCTATTGGTCCAGATTTGACCAATCCTGTCGCGACACGAGTCGGTGATGACATTTTACTGCATTTTATGAGTCTCTTTTAGCATCTTTATACGAATACGGTTGCAATTTTTTTGCTGCGATATACAAATCCGCATTATATGAACCTGCGTTATAGGGGGGTCTACTGTACATATATTATACATACGTACCATATACACATTTAATGTCTTTTTGCTTACATTAAAATGTAAATTAACTTAATCATATATATATATTGCCTAATTTTTAAATTTATTTTTTTACATTTAGCTGTAATTGCTGAAGTTACTCAACCTTCACTCGGTGTTGGATTTGAAATATCACGTGCTGTCACACTGAATAAACCATTACTCTGTCTGTATCGGCCATTACCCGGAAAAATTCTTTCATCTCTCGTTCGTGGTATTCACAATGGTGACACTTTCAACGTCATAGATTATAAAGAAAATGATCTTGATACTATTTTGATTGATTTTTTTGAAAAGGTACGTGTTATCAGAGAGAAGAGCAAATCAGCAGACAGTACAGAAATAACATCATCATAAATTGCACGAATACATTTATATAAGTTTATAACATCATTTACTATAACCTGTCACAAGTTTTTAAACCAAAATTTAAAAAGAAAGAAACAAAAAGATTAAAATTTGGTTTAAACTTTATAAATACAAAAAAATATCATGTTAAAAATATTTACATCATATTTGAGATTCAGATATATGCAACATTCCAATTTTGTAAACATATTGTATACTCTATTATTATATGTTTGTGTGTAGGATGAATCTTATCAAAAGTTTGTGCATTTTGGTAAAATAAAACTGTATATAAATATAAGAAAAAATCATAAATAGAAAAAGCACATAAATTATATCAATTTTTTTATTCTACAATTTTTAACTGTTATATACTTAAAAAAAATAAACTGCCATTTTTAAGAGAAGAAAAAGTACTGTGTGTTAATTTGGTCACTGATGAAATTTTTAGATATTAGCATCGTTATATTTTTAATGCCATTTCAGTCAGTGAATAAAGGAATATAAAAATGAACAATTTAATTCATTTTTAAGATATTTACAATTAAAAGTTTATAAAATATCTCAGCAACTGAGTTAATACAAACATATTTAATGTAGCAGTACATATAATTAACAACTCGAGATTATACGGCGACCATACTAATCCAATCAGTGATCTCAACGTGTT
>NW_019386313.1:176043-181301 GCF_000671375.1 Centruroides sculpturatus | reverse complement strand
TGAAATTAATTAAGAAATAAATTTTCTAGTATAGATAGAGTGATTAACTATCACAATCCAAAGGTTGCTCTGAAAAATATTTAAAAAATTGCCAACCATTTTGCCAGTTTAAATTTTTTTGCCACTTCAAAGTATTTATTGCCACCAGTTTTACTTACTAATTAATGCAGGTGCTGGTAGCCTTATCAGTTTGGCATCTGGAAAGCAAAAGTAACATATTAAGCTGTCACTTAGAAATAGGAATAATTTTTCAATAATATTTTAATGAATAATTCCAAATAACACATTTGATCACAATGCTTAACCCGTAAGGCGTTGTGCAAAAAAAAAAAATTCATTGGTCACTCACGCTTGTTTCAATTGGGTTTTTAAAAAGGACATAAAAAAATATAAGAATCATTGTTTCAGATTACTTGATATTTTTATAATAAAGAAAATATCTAAAATTTGTTTTAACATAAAAATTATTTAAAAGGAAACATATTAAACATCAACATTAAATTTTATTTAACAAAGTATGAAAGTTTTTGCGTTTTTAAATTTGATTTTTTAAAAAGACAAAAAACTTCACTGAGTGTGTTGTATGAAAATATCACACTCAGTGAAGTTTTTTGTCACAGAAGAAACTCTAATGAATTAAACATTTGTGTGAAACACAATAAAATACTATTTCACAACATTTGTGTGATAGTAAGCTTAATATATGATATTCAAAATTTAATTTAGTCATCATCAGACTCAAAGCACTTTCAGTTGCATACTGGACACACGTTACAGTGGTATGTTCTTTGCAAATGAAGTGATGACAAATGTGACACTTCATCTCCAATTTTGTCTCCAAGCTGCATTGTCCTGGTCCTTCATCTCCTTGACCTCTTCTTCCAGTCCCAACATTTGTCTAATATTTCTTTTTAGTTGTGGAAGCCTGGCAGATGATTGTGTTCTATCAAATAATTACAGCATAGTTCCTTTGCTAATTCTTTTGAGATAGTTCTGCCTAAGTATGTTGAACCCTCCTTTCTGATTTGTAAAAAATAAAGCTGTTTAACCTGCGGCTACCATCTCATGGTCCGTGATGGTAGGGGAACTCTAGAAGTTCCCCGAGAATCCCGGACTGAAAAATGAGAACAAAAGTTTTTTCCCGCAGAGGATTCTGGGTATTGTTACTTCTTCTTGTTGGGTGATCGCTGCCATGAGCACGTTAGCTCTCTCTAAAGTGTACTCGTAAGATTGTTGTGAATAAATATTGTTTTAGTTTAAAATGTGGTCGTGAACTTAACTAATTCACGTTTACCGCCTTCTGATAAAGACACTTTTTGTAAAGATCAAAATGGATGGAGAAAGACGGCCAGGTTTCGTCTAACTTACAGCGGCCATCCATTACCTCCAAACCCAATAACATTCAAAAGGGTAAAAAACAAAGTAAGCAGTCAACAGTTACTGGTTCTTGATACCAAGTATCTTGCCATATACTCATCAACTACATTAACTTCTCCTTTTGTGGAGTTATAAACTGCAAAAATAAATGGCTTTTTAGCATTTCCTGATTCTGGATAAATTTCATCAGTGCTATGCATTGTAGAAATAAGTTGAACAACTTTATTTTTTGGAGAGGTGTAAACTACTAAAGTCATTCTGTCTCTAAAAGCAAATATACTTGAGTGTATTGAGAGAAGTTTTGTGTTTGTAAACTCAGGCAGAATCTCTCTCATGTTTTTCCGTAAGGTTCCAACTAATATCAACTTGTGATCGTTTAGAAGGCATTTAGCTAACAGTATAGAAGTATACCAATCAGTGGCCACATTCCTTCCAGTACCACTTATCAGCTGAACAAGTCTAGACTCTACAACTAGTCCTGAATTTTCTACTCTAAAAGAGCCCTATGGCTGCTGTCCCACATACACTTCCATGTTCATGGTATAAAAAGTCTTTGCACAAGTCATGGCAAATATCTTAATACAGTAGAGCCTCGAAAACTTGGCCTAATGTGAACCGAAGGGTGGCCGAGTTTGTGAAAATGCCGGGTTATCGGGAATGGGGTTAAAAAAGGATAAGTATGTGTGTTTCCTCAGAAAATATTGTACTGTACTTGTATGTATTGTTTGCTTGAGAATACAACAGAGAATAAACTGCCCAAATACCCTTAAACAAAGGAAAAGTATGTCCTTTATGAAGGCATAAAGCCTTTACTACATGAAAATGAAAATTAATGAATACACTGTGTACAGTAATTTACCTGATAAGACAGACCTCAGAAAAATACTTTACGAGAGCTTTTATACTTTTATAAAGCTGTCTATAATGAAAATTAATTAACTAAGGATTTTTTTGCCCTGCCAAGGTGTGGCCGAGTTATCCAGAGTGCCGGGTTATCGAGTGCTGAGTTTTTGAGGCTCTACTGTACCATACTTTGCTGGTTTATTTTTTATGTATTATCTAAAACTGCAATTACCTCTGAATGATTTAAGCATCTCATCAATTGTGAGGAATTCACTTACAGCAAAGTTAGCTTTACACTTTTCCACAATGTTAGACCACACATCATGTATTAGAGCAAGCTTGTTGAAGTTTTGTTGCTATATCCTAGTATCAGCATCATCAAATCTTACAGATCTAATCAGAAACTTGAACCTTTATATATTCATGCAGTTACAAAAGAATTCCACCCCAGTTCCATCATTTCACCACAAATCATATAAATTCAGATGCAAAGCTCTAACAAGGGAACTGTCGGAGTGTCTTCTAATAAATTTTAATAAAATTTAGTTAATAACTACGTTAAAAGTATACAAACTCTATTTTAAATTTGTAGCATTCACTAAAAGTATTGATCAGAGTTATTAGCAATCAAATGTTGCACTACTTTATAGTAGTTTAACACAGTTATGCAAATTTTTAGAAGTGAAAGGGTCGCAGAGGAAGACGGTGATATTACATTTAGAATAAATTCTGGAATTTTCAAAAATGGTTGAAGAATTAATAAAATTTTGTATACTTTTAACATAATTATTAACTAAATTTTATTAATTCTTCTCCTATTTTTGAAAATTTCAGAATTTATTCTAAATGTAATATCGCCGTCTTCCTCCGCGACCCTTTCACTTCTAAAAATTTGCATAACTGTGTTAAACTACTATAAAGTAGTGCAACATTTGATTGCTAATAACTCTGATCAATACTTTTAGTGAATGCTACAAATTTAAAATAGAGTTTGTATACTTTTAACGTAGTTATTAACTAAATTTTATTAAAATTTATTAGAAGACACTCCGACAGTTCCCTTGTAAGAATTCCTGACATTTAGAGAAGACCAAAAAAGCCTCCATTTCACTCCTTGACATATCACACACATCTCATTCCTGGGTATAGTTTAAACCAGGGGTCGCCCAAACTTTCCACAGCGGGCCAGATAACTGAGAGAATGACGAGCATGGGCCACATGACCATTTTGTTCAATTCAGTACATTGAATACACAAAAAATAAAGACAACCAACATCTTTATTTAGCAATCGCTGCAGCAAGCTCTTAATCACGTTTCTTAGAAACTTCATTACACAAAAATGCTCTGATATCCAAAGTCGCAAAAAGTAGCCAAATTTTTTATTTCACTGGTTTCTTTAAAAATTAT
Source organism: Centruroides sculpturatus (assembly GCF_000671375.1). Lineage (NCBI taxonomy): Eukaryota > Metazoa > Arthropoda > Arachnida > Scorpiones > Buthidae > Centruroides > Centruroides sculpturatus. The sequence continues at coordinate 177,672 of NW_019386313.1, read as the reverse complement.
ATTATTGTCGGATGCAAAAATCAGATTAAACCAATTTTGGCATTTTTACTTACACTTATTTTAATCTTTTCTACATAGTAAGTTTATCTACAATCTATGATATTTCCATACAAATTATTACATTTTAGCTCATTTGTGACACTGTGCCAGCAGGCCACAGTTTAATGGCCACTGGTTTAAACATATTTTTTGAATATGTTGATTTCTATATTTCACGATGTCACCCAAAATTTAATTTGTAAAAAAGTAACCAAGCAGAAACAGGTGAATTCATATCTTTATGTGCTTTCACACCAAGAAGGTATCTCGAAACTATTTTTTGTGACGTCTTCAATAGCTTTCATTTATGTGGCTTACACTCTACTGTTTATTGAAATTTGCATTTCTTCAACTTTTCTTTCATTTTATGAAATGTAAGTCTAAGTAAAACATCAAAAAAGTAAGATTAAGAAAGCCATATTATGCCCTTCTTGATCAGATATTTCCTAATCAGGTATACCAATGAAAAGCAAGGAAGAAGTTTCAGCAACAAAATACCTTAAAAGACATCAGCATAAATGGCATTCAAGATTGCTTTGACAAATGATATGACACTAACAGAAGTATGTAGCTGCACAATATGCTTATTTTGAAGGTGATCTCAAGTAAATACTTGTAGTATTAATATAATAAAAGTTCAGTTTATTTTTTTTATTCTATCATGTATAGTGAATAATGAATAAAACTAAAAATCTGAAATCTATTTTTGATTCAATTTTATCAATAATAATAATAACTCTCCCTTGATAACCACCTGATTGTGGCGGGACAGCCCAGTAATTTTACTGAACCATAGAGCAATGCCAGCTGAAGCACAAGCTCCTGGTAGGGACACCCATGCCAGTAAGATCTATGGGGAGAAATGAAGCTAAGAGTGACCACACCCACATTCTGTGGAAATAATTATCACGGTAGTAACCAGATCAAAGTGTGATAACAACACGGATGTCACCCGGGTTAAGAAGGTCCGCATTCATGGGTTAGGCAGAGGCTCACGTTCGAAAAATAGGCCACAGTCTCCCTTGGTTACTGGAGGCAAAAGCAGCATCGGCCCAAGCATGGGTACTGCAATGCCCTCAACAAATGTGAGGAATCAACCTAACCTTGGTGTTTCTGTGGCAATGCATCCGCAGACCACAAAGGCTGGAAAACCACGCCAACAGATGAAATGGACAACAGAAATGAACGAGTTTATCATCCGTACTTACTACGCAATCACAAAACTTGAAACAAACATAACAGCATACAGACAACAACTACACCATAGATTCACACAACAATATCCTCAACTCACTGTCACTGAACAAAAGGTTGTTGATCAAAAAAGATCAATTATATACAACAACCTTATCCCACAAACACTTGAACTTATCAAACAACAGGTTGCTGATCAAATACATCAACAGGTAGAAACATTTAACATTAATGAAGATCACGTAACCTGTCAGGATAATCCAGCAACAAGCATTGATAATAGTACACATACAACAACTACCATTAATGATACTACAGACACTTCCTCATCCATCACTGATAACGTAGATATAGATTTAGTTAATACGCTCTCACTTATATTTCAGGAAACACTCA
>NW_019386313.1:147293-172279 GCF_000671375.1 Centruroides sculpturatus | reverse complement strand
AGACGTTATTGAATCCATGGAAGAGGGCGAGTTCTACAAGTATTTAGGATTCCAACAGGCCAAACTAACAGAACATACACAAATAAAGCAAAGATTAATTGAAGAATACCAAAGTAGGTTAAATGCTATCCTCAGAACACAGTTAAATGCAAAACACACAGTTAAAGCAATAAACACGTATGTCGTCCCAGTACTCACATATTCTTTTGGAGTTATACATTAGACTCACACAGATCTCGAACAACTCCAAAGGAAAACAAGAACAACACTTACTAAGCATAAACATCATCATCCTAAATCCGCCACAGAAAGATTAACCCTTCTACGTAAAGAGTGGCGAATGTGGTTTGATCGACATAGTTAACCTTCACTACAAACACAGACACAGAGAGTTTTTCTACAAAAAGCAAGAAACATCACAGTTACATAAAGCAGTAACTCTAGCAGGTTCAAATAATACACCATTAAATTTACACTCACAACATATAAAAAGCATAGACACCATTAAGCAATCGTGGGCTCAAAAGGCACTCCTTATGACCTGGTCCAGGATTTTGTTGACAAAACTGCATCAAATAGCTGGTTAGATCGGGAATGCCTCTTTGGGCAGACAAAAGGATTCATGGTTGCCATATAGGATCAGGTCAAAAATACTAAAAACTACAAAACACATACTCAAAGATACAACACTCACAAATGATACATGCAAAAAATGTCACATCATCCCAGAAACTATACAACACATCACTTCTCAGTGCAAGCTCTTGGCACAGACATAATCAAGTAACAAATATAATACACAAAGAGCTTGCAAAGAAGCACAAATTATTAGACATCCATGAACCATATTACAAATACATTCCACAGACAGTATTGGAAAATGACGTGCACAAAATGTATTACAACAGAGCCGTAATCACAGATAAAACAATTTACCACAACAGACCAGACATCACACTTATTGACAAACACAATAAAATCACATACATTATAGACATATCTATTCCAAACACTCACAATGTACAAAACACATGCACTGCAAAAATCAGCAAGTACACAGAACTTGCCCAGGAAATAAGGCATCTATGGAGGATGGATAGGGTGCTTATTGTACCTCCACAGATGCCTTATCTTCTACAGGTGTCATACCACACACAGTAAACAAAAACCTGGGAACATTACAATTGAAAAGAAACATATACATCACACTACAGAAGGCCATTATATTGAATACATATATATTGTTAGGAAATTCCTGACTACAGACAGACACACTGACAAATTTATTTAATTTTTATCTTGTTTTGGTTACTATGCCTTGACTCTGGTCTGGCATAGTACACAGCCACTGGGGTCAACCAAGTATAACCTACTAAACCCATAAATAATAATATAATAATAATTAAAAAGTATAAAAGATGCTTTCTCTGCAATAATTTTTTTTTATACAGAAGGCATTTTCTTTTCTGTCTAGAAGTATAAAAACATGCATATATGAAACATGCTTCTAGTAAATATTTTTCAAGTACTTACTATATGTATGTTTCCTGATAAATACTTTTCAAGAATGGTAATCCAGAAATCAAGGAATTTGTAAAGCTGCTAACAGAAATTAGTTGGAATTTACTAGAAAAATTTGTTAATTGGTGTTAATGAAAATATATACCAAAAAAGGAAAATCCATAATTAATTTCAAAGTGTATGTATACAGTAGTACTTTGCTACTATAACATTACAACCTAGAATGATATTAAAATAAAAACAAATATAGTCTTGATTAATGCACTTTTAGTTAACACTTTTCCATTTTAACCTGACTTATCAATTATGGAAATTTTTGTACCAGCATCATTTTTTTCTGTCTAATACAGTTCCAGAGAAGATCACTAATAATGTGTTGCATGAAGAATATCCCAAACTCTTCCTAGTATTATAGTTTTCCCAGTTTGAACTGGTTACTAAACATTTGTTTGAAATTTCTTTAATCTCCTGGAATAATTATTGTTAAATGATTTAATCTTTCATTCTCATTATTATAAATTGCAAATGATAATTATTCAGTATGAACCACCAATGAAGGGTTTGAATGTTTCCAGATAGTATCACTCACACGACGATATGCTTACGATTCATTATCTTATAAGTTGAACAAATAATAATTTGAATTTCAAATGTCAGATCAGTTCAGGTATATATGATAGAATAGAATATTCAATGATTATTACATATATTCTCAAAAGTAGCACTTAACACACTATTTCCAAAAAAACACATTCAACATTTTTTTATATAACTTTAGATTAATCACAATAAATTTAATAATTTGAAAACATTGGACACTATATACATCACTGTCTAGTTAATAAATTTTTAAAGTTTTTAAATTAAAATGCTAATCTGAAAATTTCAGGTAACTATTTGACTAGTTTGCAGTTTCAATGGGGAACACCACAATATACAATAATTTATCATGCAGTGAGTGTTTATTATTCTAACATTTTTGGTCTTTTTAATTGACTTCTTCAGGAGATACTTGAATTTTACAACTTACAAACAAAGCCACTTACTTCATGATGGTTTACAATGTTCCAATTTTGAAACAAGAAGTTTTAAAAATGCACATTCCAGATTTTTACATGTTGAGTAGAATATTGTGATACATGATAAAAAAACCAAACTACACAAAAACACAAAAATATAATTTATACATTACAGTATAAACAAAGCAGAAAAATTCTAATTTATATTTTATGAACTTTACGCCAGTGCTTGCATCTCATACTGGCAAATTAATCACAATCATGTAACATAAACACTATCCATCCTACCATATCCACTCAATTATGTTTTTATCAAGTAAAAAATACCTAAAATGCAAGCTAATTAAGAGCTTTAATAATCATTCTATCAACTCTAACAAATGTTGAAAAATGAGCATTGTTTCTCTTCAAGACACTGTATATCAATAAAATGTATGTTTGAAGCAACACACAAATGTATTTATTTATTTTTAAATATATATAAATAAAATATAGTGAAATAACTGGTTGAAAATTTGGCATTTGCCATTGGATTTTATGACTATTGATTTTTCATAAAATATGCTTAATGCAAAACCCATTAATACAAAGTATCAATTTTTACATCTCTTCAGCTTTGTATTAATGGGATTTCACTGTACATTAAAAAACTTTACAGATAATAATGTAAAAAAATGTGTGATAAGTACAACTGAAAAATTTTATTTATTTATAGTGGGTTATATAAAAATTTATTTAGATAAATATGTAAAAACTACAAGTGTAAATAAATGTTTTATAAATATTGTTATGTAATAAGCAAATATAAAAATATCCACATTACTTGGTGGTTTAGGAAGTTTTAAGCAAATTTTTCTTGGCGGTGGTTCATAAGTAACTTTCAATGATTTAACTCTTGAACTTCTTTCCACTAACTCATGTCTAAAGCGATCTTGTAATACTTTTAATTTTGCTGTACCTTCAGTTATTTTTACATCCTATGAAGAATACAATAATGAAATCAAAATATTTAAGTAGAGCCAATAACATGCAATATTTTTTACCTTGCTATTTTTTTGATAATAAAGTTCTGCAGGAGAACTCCGAATCCAAGCATTACTCTCTGGTTTAAGCGAATCATCTTGAATAATATCATCATCATAAGAATCATCAGAACTCTCATCATCAGTAGAAACAGATTCAATTCTATGTTTTTTGGAATGATGAATTTTATGACATTCTTTACTTTTGCTAAAATAATTAAATATTTGTTACTATTTTATTTCGTTTTCATTAATTCAATAAAACATTAATTGTAATTATAAAAACCATTTCTTTAATTTAAAACAATCTGCAAAATAAGAAATTATTGTATTTTTAGTGAAATAAGTAAAATACATATTAAAATATTTTAATTTAAAAATTATTTTAAATCTGTAAAAACCATAAATCAGAATTTTTTCAAATGTACATATTAATTAATAAAAAAAAAAATAAATGTTTAAAGTCTACTGATGATGAAAATCATCAGTCATGTTGCTTAACAATCATGTTTAACAATCATGTTGTTTAAATCATGTAAAAATCATTTTGTTTAACAATCATCTCAAATTAATTAGTACCTTACAAAACTTTCTCTTAAGCATGCAGCACATACTAAGCAAAACCAGAGAATTTGCCCCTGCTACTTCTTCTCTAATCATATAAATATTTTTTTAAAGATTAAAAAAATAATTATTTACAATAAATTTTTACTTAAAATATATTTAACTTTAAAAATATAAGAATTATTCAATTTATTAGTTGAAGATTCAGAAGAATTATAAATTTATTCAGAACATTTTATGTAATGAAACTTATTGAAATAAATCTCAAAATAATTTTTATTAAATTGTCTTGTGTGCTGCTAAATAAACTGTGTGTTCATATTTTATTGCAATATCCTTATACTTTCTAATTTCTATACTTTAATTCTTAAACAAATTTAATTATAGAAATACCTGCTACTTTTCTCTTTAATTCTACTTCTGGATCTGTAAGATTCACACATTCTATAACTTCTATGATCAGAATGATCTCGCTTCCTATCTCTGCTTCTATCCCTTTCTTTATATCTTCCACTTTGTCTATCCCTACTTCTACTTCTTGCTTTATATTTATCTACACTTCTACTTTGATGCCTTCTTTCTCTACTTCGATATCTTTCACTTGTACCTCTATCTTTACTCACAGACAAATTTTCATGTTTATCAAGAGCTTTATTTGGAGTTTGCTGTACACTGTCTTTTGGACTTTTCTTTTCTTTATTTACATGATCTAATTTATGCTGTTCTATTTTTGTATTTTCCTGTTTTGTTTTATCATTTAATGGTGGAAACCAACTATCTGCATCTTTCCATTTATCTGGATATTTATTAACTGTAGGCACAGCAACATTAGGAGGATATGCACTATAAAAGAAAGGAAAAAAATATATCGATATATGCTATATATACATATACACATAGAGTAAACTACTTGTCCTAGTCACTTTTAAACTTGCCTAAACTGATAACATTAAGTAGAGTAAGTAAATAAAAATACAATTAGAGGAAATTGTGGCTTCATTGATTAACACTAAAAGGACATGTTAAAACAATTTTAAAATTTATAATAAATATTTGATAATTATAATTATGATTAATTAACATATAATTCATTATTGTTTTCTGATACCTAACAACAGCTAGTGTAATTCCAGCAATTTGAATTATTGTATTGTGATTAAATGATGATTAAAAATCTAACACTTAAAGCACTCATTAAAACTAATGATAATAGCTGATAACGATTGCCTATTATTAGCTGCATGTCAAGGCTAATAGATTTTTTATGCTCTTTTCTGTGCTATATAACGACAGAAAATATAACAATAATCAAATTATAACATAATATGAAAAATTTTAAAAACTATCCTTTAAATTTATTATTTCATTTTAAAAATTAGTTTAAACAGTAGAGAAAAATATCAGTACAATGGAACCTCGCTTAACGAGCATAATTCGTTCCAGAATCTTACTTGTAATGCAAAACACTCGTTAAGCAAAACAGATTTTCCCATATAAATTAATGTGAAATATGATAATGGGTTCCATGCCAAAAAAAATACTCAAATATTTTATGTATAATGTTTATTAAATATACATTGTTAAGGAGCGTGAATCATCATCATCTTTTCATCTAGCATGGAATGAACCAACCTGAAATGTGAATTTGATTTGCAGATAATGTATCTGATAAACATGCCAAACGTATTGTTTGATATAAATTCTTGGGCTATTAAATTTAATAATTATAAATAATTAACTTTTAATTTAGATATTTCTAAAATTTAAGTTGGAATTGGTCATTAAATTTAATATGAGATGGCAGCATAACTGTCTACCTCTAGTNTTTTAATTTAGACATTTTTAAAATTTAATTTGGAATTGGTCATTAAATTTAATATGAGATGGCAGCATAACCATAACTGCCTACCTCTAGTCAAATTAATTAATTTCTAATATTTAATTATAGCCTTTATATAGGCCAAGAATTTGGCATATCATTTGGCATGTTTATTATATAATGAGCAATGGTTGTTGATGTTTATATGTAATATGTGTGAACACAAGTTTGGAAAAATGTTTGATCACAAGCAACACCTAAGATTAAATACAACCTCACCATAAACTGGAACTGTAATATTCACAAATCACACCTAAATTCAAAATTTCCAGCAAATAAAAGTCAAAAACACATATTGAACATTTTCGGCCACTAAATTTATCAGCCTTCCTCAGGAAATATCAACTGGAAAAACCATTCTATAAATAGAACTTAGCTGCCTTTTAAATTTTTTAAAAGAACGAAAACGGCTGTGATGTATCGTGTATGATGTATATTATGAATCTAGATAGCGTTTCCACGCTGATGATACAGGAATGACATCCGTGTTGATGATTTGTGATCTTTTAGTCTGGTCACAAATATGACGTGTTAAAAGGTAACATCAGTACGGCTTTAGCACGGTATGCCAGCGATCTGAGGATTTTCCCGTTGGGACCAGGCCAAACTAATACACAAGGTTTTCAACAGGCAAAATATAAAAATTGTAGAAGCAATAGAGATCTACAAGGCGAGCATGAATGGAAACTGCATCAACACGGATGTCATTCCTGTATCATCAGTGTGGAAATGCTATCTAGACTCATAATATATGTCATACACAATACGTCACAGCTGTTTTCATTCTTTTAAAAAATTTAAAAGGCAGCTAAGTTCTATTTATAGAATGGTTTTTCCAGTTGATATTTCCCGAGGAAGGCTGATAAATTTAGTGGCCGAAAACGTTCGATATGTGTTTTTGACTTTCATTTGCTGGAAATTTTGAATTTAGATGTGATTTGCCAACACTAAGATGCTAGCAAAATGAGTGCTAAACACAGATTGATGGAGCATGCACACAATCTGGGACATCCCCTCTCCTCATCACTTGTTATGCAAAATGTCGCTTGTTAAGTAAGTCATTTTTTTACAATTTGTTTTGCTTGTTATGTGAGATGCTCGTTAAGCAAGGTTCCACTATATGTAAATTTGTTTATAATAATTCATCAGAAAGACAAAAACTCAAGCAATCAAGTGACAGTTACTATATACCACAAATGTGCATGTGCTTTATTATGGGAATTATCATGTCTTGAGAGAAATTATAATGGTTTTTCAAATTCATATATTGTAATTTTTTTCATTTAATTCATTATTAATATCATATTTATTTATATAGTATTTTTATGTACAATATATGCAATTTCAATTAAAACTTTTTTAAATGTTAAAGAATATTTTCACCTAAGAGAATGATTTGTTTTTACTTTCATGTTTGTTGATTCAATGTTCAAAAGTAATTGAGATTCTAGCCATTTATAGAGGCATTATAATTACAGTGGTACCTCAGTATACGACTACTTTAGAATACGTCCAATTCGGAATACATCCTGTTTGGATGAAACAAATTTTGCTCAGTATACAACTTTTGTTCGGTATACAACTTAATTCAATTATATACGCCATCTATGAACAAGTAACACTATTGGTGTACTAGACCAGACTAGACATTCGCGGTGCCATGGTTTATAACTTTGTTAAATTTCTTCTGATTTTAATTTGTAAGTACAATTTTATTATTTTTATTAATCATGAATTGCAAAATGGCAAATGAAAAGCAACAGAAAAATAAAAAACTGATTAGAATAACAATGGAATTAAAAAAGAGAGATTGTTGAGAAATATGAAGGTGGCATGCGTGTTCAAGATTTAACTGCTGCATACCGTATTCCATGAATGACAATATTGGCAATCGTAAAAAATAAAGACATTATTAAATCTGCTAACATTTCAAAAGGGGTTAAATCAATTTCTAAACATTAGATCATGAACATTAGAGAAATTGCTTTTGCTTTGGATAACTGAAAAACAGTGTGCTAGTGACAGCATATCAGAAGCAATTATTTGCGAGAAAGCTAAAAAGATACATGCTGATCTCATGAAAAATCAAGCAGGAACTAGCCAGGAAAGCAAGGTATTTAAAGCCAGCCATTTTTTTTTACATGAGAACAGATTAATCATTTTTACATTACTTCTTATGGGAAAGGTTAGTTTGGTATATGTCCTGTTCAGTATAAGTCCAAACTTCAGAAACAGATTAAGATCGTATACCAAGGTTCCACTGTATATTAATAGTCAAACAGATCTTATGAGAGATTGACCAGGGCCTTTTCTATTGATATCATAATGAGTTGCTAAATCAAGAATCTGTATAAAGCCAGTATACTGTATACATTTGGCTAAGATTCACAGAACAACCTAAACATTTGTTAAAATTTTTTGAAAAAATAAATCCATTACTATTTAAAATATACTGTATTTTTTTTCAATTCTAAAATGTCATTGTCTTAGAATCAATGGCATTCCTGTCATTTTTGAAAGATTATAATGAGTTCAAATATAAAATTTAATGTTTCCCAAATCATATATTTGAAAGATACTAGTTTTTGATGCCAAATTATCAAGATCTGAAGACATTAATAATCTCATTAATAACTAAAATGATTATTCTTATTCAATTAGGTACAAGAGAGTGCCTAATAATGCATGTAGATGCCCGTATATTCACCAAGATTTTTTCATAACTATCATTAATTTTGTAGAATTAATAAATAAATTATGTAAACAAAATTAAAGCAATAAAAAATAAAGTACATCAAAAACAAATCAATATAACAGTCATCAGTCATAATCATGAAAATTAATTATAATTAATTATATTTACCCAGCTGTCTTCCTGATAACAGATGGTGATGGTGAAGGAGATGGATATCTTGAATAATTATCTAAATGAGCATTTCCAGCTCCAACAACTGCAAAAAAATTTAAAATTTATTAATTAAATTTTTAACTATAATATTTATATTGATTAGAATCAAGATGCAATCTTACTTCCTAGAATAATATATGGTGAAGTCAAAAAGTTTCTATTTGTGGCATTGTATTCACACTGTGTGTGATCTGTACATTGGTATTGTAACGTAATAGTAACTAAAGGTATGAAAATTGCTTTGAAGTACAATTGTCATAGATGGTAGAAGTAATTGTTAATTTTTTGGTTATAGATTCCACACTAGGTACCATATCTGTCCAAATGAAACCATAGTTTAATGATGGCGCAATAGATTCCAAATCCATCCAAAGAAGACCAAAGAGCAGTTATACAGTTTCTGTTGGCTGAAGGATAATCACAATTTACAGATGCTTGTGTGTGCATCTCTGTAATGACCGTGTCCTCATTTTTGACACACAAATATCTCTGTAAATTGCAATCATCTATTGGCAAATCTCTGCACAGCTGAAATCTTCATCTGACAGAAATTGTATCTGTTTAGAATCTGTTTGAAATCAGTAACCAAACAAAAATTTAACAATCACCATCACCACCAACAATAACAACAACTGTACTTCAAAGCAATTATCATATTCTATAGTTAATGCTATACCACAATACCCATGTAAGATTACACAGGGAGTGAACATGATGCCCTGAAATGGAACTTTTTGATTAAAATAGTCTTTTAGGAGACATTAAAAACATAACTAATAAAAGAACAAACTAAAATAAAAACTTGAAAATTTACCTGGAATAGAACCAACATTAGAATAATTATATGGTTGTTGATAAGGCCAACAAGGAGAATTTGCATCATAATTTATATTACTGTTTTGCCAATATGGCTGATTATTAGAAATAGGAGATATCATTCTTGAATTCATTGATCTACTTGGTATGTTAGTCTGCACAGAAGGTGCAGGTATTGGAACTGGAAATTGATGACAAGCAACATTCCAATTATGTGGGGAACCATACATAATAGGAGCATAATTTCTGGTACTTGGACAAGACTCCATTGGTCTCACTAATGGCATTCTGGAATTTTGATGACATGATCCTTGGGGTCTGTATGCCATTAAATTTTTATTTAAACTTTAAAATAACTGTAATATATTAAAAACAGGATTAATTAGTTGTCACCAAAATATATTTTATTACTGTTCTATAATTGTTAATAATAATTCTAAAAAACAAAATTTAAGTTTTCAAATTTAAAATATTTGAATTCAAACTAAAATTTAAATCATTGTGTTAAAGTAAGAAAATTATGTTCAACTCCAATATAGTTTGTTAGTAACATAGAAAGTTAAATTCAGTTAGGTTTTTCTATATGTATTACATTCATAGAATACAGAAAACCTGAAGGACTCAAAAGAAGCCCAAAAACATTTGTTAATGCTTGAAATCTGTCACTGAACCTAATGAAGTTTTGAGAGGTGTGTTAATCATTTTAATAATTAACTTTATTTCAAATAATTTCAGTAGCATTTGGTCTTACTTGTGTAATAATTATACATTCTCTCTTCTTAGTGGTCTGTAAATATCTAAAAGGAATAAAATATTTGATTGGCTTGATAGTTTTATAATTTTCAATTAAAAATTTAATGTTATGATATTATGAAAGTTTAGCTCAACATATTACATTTTCGACTTACTTCAGCTGTAAACCAAAACAGTGTTTATTTCAAAATATTTTCACAAACGTTTTCGAATTTAGTTCTTATTCAGGTGAATAAAACAGGTAGAATCGATTACATTTTTAATGGCATTTAAAGCTATTCAAGTATCATATTGCAAAATAAAATTAAACCTGAACAAAACTTCACAGGATCTTCATATTTTTCCTTTAAAAACATCATTTTCATAACATCCTTTCAAAACATATTTTTCTTTTCAAAAAATCACTAAAACAAAATCAAATGATGGAGTCAGCCTTTATCTTGAAGCTCTAACCTATATCACTATGTAAAATTATCTAAAATACTAGTCTATTTTTCTAATTTAAAAAATGAACTATAGTGTTTTCCAGAATAAGAATGCAGCTGATGTTCATTGAATATACTTTACAAAAAAAAAAAAATGTTCCATGTTCATTAAGAAGTAAAACATAATATACAGTCCTAGAAAAAGTTTGAGACCAGAATCAAAAAAACTCTAGCAACAAGTTGTGTAATTTCTCTGACTGTTATGAGAATTTATTTTAAAAATCACTTTTTAATTATTAATCATCAAAAATAAATAAAATTATATGTGGCACTATCTATTATAAGATTTTGTTATAAAAACCGTATATACAGGATGAACCAAAAGTAGATGGCAGTAAATGATAACATTTATTCAGATTAAATATACAATTATATTTACTAACACAACACAATTTTATTTACACAGATTTGAAGTCTATATTTTACAGTTTCACACTTTAACAAACATTTTTGCACAAGTATCTTTGTGTATTAATTTCTTGAAATGCATCTCTGATGTAATTTTTCAATCATAACCATAACCAAGTTAAATATACACCATTGTTATAGTGTAACCCTATTCCACCTACTTTGGTTCACCTTGTAGTTTCAATTATAAAATAGCAAAAAACTTAATTTTGAGGGTAGAGATGAGTTTTCTAAGGATGTGTAAATGCTAACAAGTAACATCTTTGAGCCTAACTCCACACAAGATATGACACACGACCACCCTCTATCTCCCCTCCCCCACTACCTTTCATCACCAAAATTTAATAGCATCAATCCCCTTACACACAATCTACCAAGCCAAATTTTGTTTCTTAATCTAAACACAATCTTGAGATATTAAACAAAATAGACACCATACACAAGGAATCTTTTTGCCCTTTTTTTTTTTTACTTTTTTGGGCTCAAGGTGTCTCAAAACATGGAGATTTGTAAAAGCTCAGAGAGTCAAATTTGACCTGACTCCAATACTTTCCCTTGTTATGTATACATAACAGCTGGGAAAGTAAAATCACAACAAAAACAAAACATAGTAAGTAAAACAATACTTCAGAGATGACTTTGTCACTTGAGTGGAATCTCTTTCCAACCAAGAATTATTTTAAATTTGGAAAAAGGTGGAAGTCACTGGGGGCCAAATCAGGTGAGTACGGTGAATGTGGAACTAATTGGAAGTTAAGTTCGTTTATTTTTTGTTCAGTGATTCTGACATTATCGTGGTGAAACAGAACCTTCTTCTTCAAGTGTGGCCTCTTCGATTTCTTTCTTCAGTTTTCCAAAAGTATACAGTAATAGACAGCATTGATGGTCTTTCCTCTTTCTAGGTAGTCAATAAAGATGATTCCTTTAGCATCCCCAAAAAACTGAGGCCATCACTTTCCCCGCTGATGGAACTGTTTTTGCCTTCTTTGGTGTTGGCGAACTGTGGTGTTTCCATTGCTTCGACTGTTCTTTTGTTTCAGGAGTGTAGTAATGGATCCACGTTTCGTCAGTAGTCACAAACCGATGCAAGAAATCCCGTGGGTTTTTCTTGTAGAAGTCCAAACACTTCTTTGACATCAAAGTGCAAACACGTCTTTGCTCAGCGGTCAGCAGATGCGGCACCCAACTTGCTGAGACCTTCGTCATACCCAAATTTTCGGTTAGATGTGGTGCACTCGGTCGACAGAGATGCCTGTTGTTTCAGCTATCTCACGCGTTTTCAAACGGCGATCTGCTAACACCAAATCGTAAACTTTGTCGATATTTTTTTCAGTGACAGCAGTTGACGGCCATCCGCTGCGAGGGTCATGTTTCACACTCTCTCTGCCAGATTTAAAAAGGGCTGTCCATTTTTTCAGTGGTTTACGAAGGAGCAGATTCTCCCAAAACTTCATCCATGTCAGCTTTGATTTCAGATGCGGTCAACCCTTTCTTCGTCAGGTATTTTATGACCGCACGAGTCTCCGTCTTCTCCATTTTTGACAAAGCATGTGCATATTGACTATCTGCTAAGTTGTCGTGGCAAAACTTTACGACAAATCAAGCAGAAATTGGTATCGTATCTTTAGCAAGGATGGCTGAATTATTCCCGCCAAAAATTAAATTGATCGCAGCGCTGCATATAGGCAAGGTCGCGAACTGTTCGAACAGCCCTCGTAGTTATATGTACTAAAAATTATAATCATATTATATAAAAATACATATTTTTTAAATTTTATTTAAAATTCTTTTTTAAATTTTAATCCAACAAATACATGCATGAAATTTAAATAACTATAAAAGATTGCAATAGTAATTTCATATCCACAGGGAGCGATATTAATTCATTAGTTTTTAGGTTTTTCAATTGTGTGGAGGTAGTACAATTATTGAAAATAAAAGATATTTATCAAATACAACACTGTTGAAAAAAGGTTTTGTGTGTGATAATATATTTTTCTTTTCTGATGTCAAAATTCTTTATTTAATTTCTAAATATGCTTCTCCCAAATTGTTGAAGATATCCAGAAATTTGAATTAGCTTCATATGATGTGGTAGAAACTTAACATTTCTGAAACATCTTGGAATTCTGCTCTTTTCAATCACTTTGACTTTAATTTTTCCATGCCATTCATATTTGCACCATGCAAAATCATTAAATATTGTTTGTTATGCTTTTTTCCAGCACATTTTCATGTTTAAATGTTATAATTTTATTGTGTAAAAGATGATAGAATAATCCCCTCTTCTTCAAATTAAGCATATCAGATTCTGACTGAGTCAAAGTATCCTTCAGTCTGATTTTCTGCAGTTCTCAATTACATCATTATCAGCAGCAACTGTTCACTACTGACTTTTTCAAAGAAGAGATCATGCATCTTTTTAAACCATTTAGTCCATCCATTATTCTCTAAAATTTTCTAACATACATTTAGTTCTTTAACTATTTCAATACCTTTCTCTTGTAGAATAGCATCAGAAACAGAAAAATTTTGAGATCTTGTACATTTCAATCAATGAATGAGAACTTTGAGGTCTTCAAGTTTCAAATTATGCAGCTGTTTTCTTTTCAGTCTTGCACATACCTAAAGAAAATTATTCTTTCACTGAAAGAAAATTATTTAGCATAGTCTGATAGATTCAATATTCTTTTGCAGAAGTCCTTTTGATTAATCTTATGGAAGACAACCAGACAGCCAAAACTGTTACAGCATCAACTTACTGCTCTGAAAGATCTGTAATTAGACCCAAACATTTTTTGCAGGAAGTCTGTCCAGATATGTTACAATAAAGTACTGGACAGAACTTAAAAGTAAAAGACTGAAAGAAAATATTTCATGATTCTTTGCAGACACACTAAGGTGACATATATCAACACTTGGCAACTTATTGACTATTTATTCAGTTGGGACGCCTTTTACAATAAATAGTCAATAAGTTGCCAAGTGTTGATATATGTCACCTTAGTGTGTCTGCAAAGAATCAGCTTAATAACAACAACACGGTTTCATCAGAATCAAAAAAAAAAAAATATTTCATATAATACTGAGCATAATTTTCTCATTGAAATCGTTGTCATTTTTGATTTGATACAATGTTTGAACATTAAAATTTAAATTCAACATCTGAATGGTATATTAATTCAAACTCAAATGATTTCAATATGATATTATTACACTAATCATGATGCCAATGCTTTATGTGTGGCAGAAAGAAAAGATATTCAGTATGGCAAGAAATAGACAAGGATAGAAATAACCAAAAAAATTGTTGTCCTTAATAATTGTAGTGAATGTCAATAAGCTGACTGATAGCAACTGTCATAAGTACATTGTACCATAACAAAAGAAATTATTTACAAAGTAAAACATCACACAAAGGCATATAACAGGAGGCACTCATCATGCAATATCAAGATTCATGACACATGAAGATGGAATACATTATAAATCTAGATGCAGATTTGCAATACGTCCCAAAAAATATTTGACACTTTTTTAAATTATGACATTTAAAAGTATAAAGCTTACTCTTGACAGCATTTATGGCAATAGCTTTATAAGATATCATATGCAGAGATAACATTAAATTTTGTTTATTAATTTAATTAAAGGTATTTAATATAAGTATCATACAATATCAGTGTTTATAAAGAACTTTTTTGCTTTTTTATGCTTCAGTGTTTTTATTCAAAAATCAGCATTTTTCTATCAACATCCCATCTATTCCCTATTATAAAGGTTGGCAAGTATGGTCTTACATGATTGAATGGCATCATAAGACATCACGTAAGATATCACACACTTTCTCGAAACAGTCCTCCATCATTCAAGCAGCTGTATTAAAGCACTTTAGCACAACACATTTTTTTCATTTCACTCATCATGTTTAAAAACAAGTAAAAATGCAAGTTTAAATTTAAAATTTGACAAACAATTTGACCTTCAATATAATCATAAGTTTGGAAGAATAAAAGAATTACAAACACAGAAATGTACAAAGTAAGAAACTGCAGTATAAGTTAAATGTTTAACATATATGTTTCTGAATTCTGGATCACTACTATGACATCTGTCAATTAAGGAACCAAACAGTGCTGAGCTAGTGTTGCAATTTTTTTTTTTTTGCTGGATGCACCCATTAACAAACTGATATTTAGAAGATTACTTTTAGATCGTAAATTTCAGTATGTATACAACAAAGTACCTGAAATGTAACTTCTACTGGAACTTTTCGTGTAAACTAATCAATTTCGTATTAATCGACGGTGTTAATCGAATAGTCTTGAAATAAACACGTGCCAAAAAATAACAGGTAATAAAATTCGCAAAGAAATTATCAATTAAAATGTTAAAAAAATTAAGATTTATATATAAATATGGCATTATATTATATTAGATATAAAAGGGCACGATTTTGTTTATAAATATAAACAAAATCGTGCCCATATATTATACTGTATATATAAATGATGTATATATGAATATTTCAATAAACTCTACCTTAATTTAACACTAAAAGTTGTTTCTAGTAGGAAAATGCATGGTAGAGCGTATTCCGAAAATCAACGAAGCGTATTTGTTATTGATTCTACTAATATCATCTTCTTCTATTTTTATATGGAGAGTCTAGCACTCATTAGGCTCTTTCTCCGCTACTAATTCATCATAGCGAGTGTTTACTAAATACAAAATCTTCTTCTTAATGTGGAAAGTTGGACGCCTGCTACGAGGCTTTAGAGTCCTATCGACGTTTGTTTGCTGGCTAGCCGTCCTCTAGCGGTGAAGACAGGCAATAACTAGTAGGTGATTATTGTTGGAAGCGGAGGTGGCGGCGCCCACTAGTAGCGGAACATTTTGGAGTACAGGTAACCCCCGTATAACACGGTAGTTACGTTCCAAAAAATTGTTAGAGCGAATCCGTGCTATAGAAGTGCCGTGTTATACGGGGGATGGTACCAATTCTCGAACCGTGTTAGAGCGAATCCGTGCTATAGAAGTGCCGTGTTATACGGGGGTTACCTGTACTCTTTAAAGGCCTCCTGACAGGTGGCGGGAGGAGAGAGGTTAAGGTAATTGGAGATCTTGGCGTTATTTGGTGTGCTGAGAGGATGGTCGTTTAGAATTTTTTGCCGGATATTGTCGAAATTGGGACAGTAGTCGATGCGGTGCGAGGATGTGTCGATCTGGTCGGGACATGTGCTGCATTTATCCGTTTTTTTTAATTTTCCGGGTGAAGAGAAAGTGGTTTGCAAGCAGAGAGTTAGTTCTGGCGCGATTAACAAGGACGTTTATGCTTCGATCGATGATGGAGGGTATGCTGGTATGAGAGTAGTCGTTTAGCCAGGGGTAATTGTAGCGATTATGATAGTGGTTCCAGACGTCTTCCATGTTCTGCTGGTGATCGAGGAGAAGGGCCCCATGGAGGTCTTCAGGTGTGATATAGTTGGAGTTAACAGAAGTTGGCGGATTACTTTCGGCGAGGGCGTCGACTTTTTCGTTGATATCGATGCCTAGGTGGGCCGGTGTCCAAACAAGGTGTAAGTGTTTGCCTTGGCAGTAGTGGATGTGGAGACATTCGTGAATGCTATGAATGATGGTAGGGGAGTTGACATTATAGTTAGTCAAGGCAGTGAGAGTCGATTTGGAATCTGTGCAGATGACAGCATTGTCACAAGAGGTAGTAGAGGCATAAGAGATTGCCTGCAGGATGGCATAACCCTCGGCCGTGAAGATGGAGGAGTCAGGGTGGAGGGTGTAGTGGGCAGTGACGTTGTGAGTGTCGTCGATGTATGCAGCTGAAACTCTGTGGGATGATTTGGAACCGTCGGTGGCAATGGAGGTGAGGAAAGGATGATGGCTGCGCCAGTTCCCAAACAAGAGACGGATGCTGTCGTTAGGGTTGTTGTGCACTGTAAGTCGTAGTCATCGAGAGATATACGGTGGAGAGTGTGAAGGCGGGAGTTGTGCGGGGGGGGAGATTGTCGAGTAAGGTGGTGATGTTGTGGCGGGAGATCCAGTTGCGGGTGAAATGGTTGAGCGGAATCTTGACCAGGGCAGCGCCGTCTGGGTGGTGAATATGTTGTAGTATCTCGTGGAAAAGACGGTCATCGTTTGTTTTTTTTAGGTACTGTACGTGGTGTACTGGTTGATGATGACCTTTTGGAAGCGCAGTTCGATCATTGTCCTTTTGGCTGCCCGGAGGGTAACAATGTTTTTGGTTGTAGGGGAAGACCCAGGCATAATTTGAAGTACTGAGTCTGAATGGAGTCGAGGATTTTGTAATGGGTGGGCGTGGACGATGGCTGTGATATCGTCGGCGTAGACATACATGTGGGTGTGTGGGTTCTCCAGCCGGAAGATGTCATGCATGAATAAGGCGAAGATAAAGGGGGAGATGACACTGCCTTGTAGGATGCCTTTACAGAGAACATGCTCAGAGGACAGGAGGCCTCTCCATTTCACTGTGTTGAGTCTATTGGTGAGGAAGTCTTGAAGCCATAGGAAGGAGTTGCCTTTGAGGCCTTTCTGTATGGCTTTTTGGAGAAGGAGGTGGTGCTTGACGGAGTCGTAGGCGTGGCATATGTCTAAGGAGATGACGTTCAGACGTTGGTTGGCGTTACGTAGATTGTGGATGCGGGTCATGAGATGAGTGAGAAGGTCTCTTGTGCCAGGAAGGCCACTAAGGTGTTTGTGATTAAACCATTTTTTGGTGATGGCTAGACGGGTCCAACGTTGGAGGATCATTCTCTCCAGGGTCTTGCAGATTGTAGACGTGAAGACGATGGGTCGGTAGTTCGCAACATTTGTCGGATCCTTTTTTGGTTTGCTGATGGGGATGATAGTAGTTTTCTTCATGTTGAGGTGGATTTTGCCGGTGGTCCAGATATGATTGAAGCTAGTTAGGAGATGTGTTCTGTTGAGTTGGCTGGCCTTATGTAAGGCAGACATGGGGATGCCGTCTGTACCAGGGGTTGTGTTCCTTGCCTTACGGATGGCCACGTTCAACTCCTGGATCGAGAAAGGCGAGTTGTAATCGACCTGGTCAGTCGGGGCGTTGTCGATGGGGGGAGGCGGATGTCTAGGGTGATGTCGAACGAGTGCGGAATAAAGTGATGTGCGAATGCTTCAGCTTGGCTGTGTGGATCTGTTATATTGTCTCCGTTGATATTGAGGACGAAGTGAGTCGCTGGGGAGGCGGAAGTCGCGCGTAGCTGGCGGATTATTTTCCAGGCGTTGATTTTATAATGCTGAATGTTGGCCATACGTTTCCAGTAGTCGCGCTTGCTCTCAAGAATGGTTTGTTGGAGTGCAGCTTTGGCATGCTTGTAAGCCATCCAGTTCGTCACGTTAACATTTTTGGTGAATTTGTAGTATAAGTAGCGTTTGCGGGCCAACTTCCTCCTACATTCGCTGATCCACCAAGGTTGACTGGGGCGAACATTATAGGTCCCTGTGGAACAGGTCGCAAGGCGGGATTGGTGGCCATTAACAAGATCTTCGTACGTCCAGTCGTTGCCCTCTGGCCATAAGTGGGTGTGTGGGGAGTGAATTGGAGTGGCAGGGTTAATGAAGGGAAGGTTAGTTGGACGACAGTGACCTTTAACCAAAACACGCACTAAGAAGGGATTTTTCGAAATTCCACCGCGGGGGGGAGAGAGAGAATTAAGGCTTAACCGAAAAAACGGCTTTTACTGTACTATTTTAGATGCGATTTTTTGTTTTTAACTGCATATTAGTAGGGTACGCCATGGAAATGCACACTAAGAAGGGATTTTTTGAAATTCTCCCGCGGGGGGAGAGGGAGAGTATTAAAGCTTATCTGGAAGAACGGCTTCTACTGTACTATTGTAGATGCAGTCTACACAGTTACGATACGTCATTAAAACGCACACTAAGAGTGGATTTTTCGAAATTCCATCGCGGGGGAGAGGGAGAGAATTAAGGATTGACCGGAAGAACGGCTTATACTGTACTATTTTAGATGCGATTTTTTGTTTTCAACTACGTTTAGTCTTCATTGAGTACCTAGGTGTATTAAATTGATAACATTTCAGACATTGTTATAAATATTTTTATCTATTTCGATTTTAAAAATGTTCAAACCATTTTAAATTCGAATTTGTTATTGCATATTGGTTCGATTATAGAACGATTGTAAACTTTCCAGAAAATTGATCAAATTGAAAATAGTTCGTTTGATTCTCTGCAATTCTCATCACTCTCAGCGGTAGGTGTTATATAACAATTACTATGGTAGTTGAAATACTGAATATAAATAGGGTTTGCTTGCAAAATCATCGCGGGCAAAGCCGCGGGTAACAGCTAGTTTTGTATATTTAGATAAGACCCCGCTTAACGCTGCCTCACTTAACGCTGATTCAATATAACGCCGTCTGCTCGAAGCTTAAAATTGATTCGTATATAATACGATTATTATTTACGATTCGTATATATACGATTTACGATTCGTATATATACGATTATTACGCAAATAATCGTATATAATACGATTATTTGCGAACACAAGCCAATCAGCAAAAGATGGCAAAAACTTAAAAATGTACTTTCTTTAAATCTATGTTTGTTTGGTGCTATTTTGAAAAAATTATTACATCACGGATGCCATAGGAGATATCGACTTTGCTTGGCAAAAATTAACTGATAAATGTAGGAATTGCACAAAGTGTGGAAGAAGTTATGGCCGAAGGTATCCAAGAATTCCCAACGAGAAGAGCTATCGCTATATCGTTACGTTGACCAAACTTAACCTAATCGATATATCGGGATTAGGAGATATAGATGAGCAGGATATTGAGGAGTTACAGCAGGTTTCTGATGAGAGCCTTACCAACAAAGACCTTCAAGAACTGGCAGAACATGGAATTCATGTGGAACTGGAAAATAGAGATTCTGTAAACGAAGAACCCAAAAAATTTCTTTACAGATTTCCTTAGTGAAAGTTTGGTAAGATAACCGAAATCGTTGATCAAATTGTAGCGAATGATCCAGGTTTTGAAAGGAGTGCAAAAGCGAAACGAGGCGTTTTGGATGCGATCTTTCGCTACCTACATTTGCTTAAGGAAAGAAAAAAGCGACAATTGAAACTTCACTTTATTGCAAAGTACCCACCAGTGGCCAAATGGTCTTCGTATCCTGAACACTGAGAGTTTGGTCGTGGGTTCGCTCCTTGCTCGGACGGGTTGGCCAGGTGGAATTTTTCAGGTTTTCTCCACGTCTGTAACGCCTAAATAGGGGCCTGTTTTCCTTAATCTCTGTTATCGTTACTTTTTGCCCGAGCAACGACGAGCTCATCTGCTACCGTGTTTCCCCGAAAATAAGACATCCACAGAAAATAAGACCTAGCACAGATTTTGCTGAATTGTGAAATATAAGACCTCCCCTGAAAGTAAGACCTAGCGAAGTTTTTTTTAGTCCTAACGGTCATCGACAGATGGTTGAAAGTGGCCGTTGGCTTTTTGAAAGTACAGCTGATTGGTCAGCAGACAATTACGCCACACGGCATGATTTGCATAAGACTATGGCTTGGGAATCACAGATTTGCATAACGTTACGGCTGGTGATGGCTAATTGGTCGGCCGGGAATCACGCCACATGACATTTGCATAGTGCTACGGTTCAGTAAGCACTAATTGGTCATCGAGTCCAATGTTGATGCTATAAAAAAGGCGACAGTTCGACACACCGGATGTACGTCACTCTCGTCTAAGTTCGACTTGGGAATATTTTTGTTCATTAATAAATGTGAATTCTTCTTCCTGGGAAAAATAAGACATTCCCTGAAAATAAGACCTAGCGCACTTTTCAGAGCAAAAATTAATATAAGACACTGTCTTATTTTCGGGGAAACACGGTAGTACAATTATAAATATAATAATAAAACAAAATATAATTCTTTATCCCTAATAATACTTACTACATATTAGGCCTATATATACTGTATTGACAGAATGTAAGCAAGTTTAATTTCATAATAAATAATAATACTGTACATAAAAACAAACTTCAAAATTGTTTTCTCTCTTTTTCGTTTGCAAATCGGCCAATCACTTTCTTCAGATCAAGTTGACACGCTATTGTTTTTTCAATTGAAAAAGTCAGGGGCGGATCTAGGTTTTTCGGGGCCTTGGGCTTATTGAGTCCAATAGGGATCCATTTTTTGTTATTACAAATCTATATATATAAAAATGAATGTATGCCTGTTGTCTGTCTGTATGTCCTTCATGCATTACTACACCGTTTATCCGATTGCCATGAAACTTTGGGAAGTGTTTTAATACACTCCCGCGAAGGTTTCTGGCATAGTATATTTATCCTGCGATAGATGGCGCGAGTGTATACGAGCATTTCATCGTGAGTTCGATCGATTTCAAATTGTGAAGACCATTTCCCCCTCCAAAAAAGATTTCTATATATGCATTCTTATTTACGATATTTGTAATAATTTTTGTTTAATCACTTTATTTCAACTATTTTTTATTCAACTATTGCTAATTATGTATTCGCTCGAACTTTGTTAAAACCTTAACTGTATCCCGAACAACAACCGAAGTTGTAGAAGGAAATTCGCCTATTTTACCGATCTAGAGATCCCCCTTTTCCAAATTTTAATATCAACTCAAAATAATTTAAANCAATTTAATAGTATAATTATATAATAAACGTAACTTAAAAAAAAAGGACAAATTGTAATAAATAAAATGCTTCCTGGAAATTTCAGTTTTTTTATTTTATAACTTTATACTCATTCAAAGTAATTTTACCTACAATATACAAAAAAGTTAGTTAAAAAGTTAGTTAATATTGTTTTCTTCTGTTAGTCTACATACTTATATATTATATGAATTATTAGCATAATTCTGAACACTTTTCTTAAACATGACTTATAAATTTATCATATTGTTGTTTATTTTAACTGTATTATAGTCAATTTTATATTTGTACGCTGTTATTGGTTTAATTTTAGATAAGAAACTGATACATTTCAAGGTATACTAGTACACACATAACTCTTAAATAATGCAAAGAGTGTCGTCATCTGCCAGATGACAATTCAGACTAAATTAATTTTAAAATGTAAAAGCAGTGGACAGATACAAAATACACAATTGTAAGTCATTTCCAGTTGTAAATATTATCCCAAAAATAATTATTTTTGGGGTGTATTTACAGAGTATCTATTGGAATCATTTCAATAGATACTCTGTAAATATAAACTAGTTAGTTATATTTACTTTTATGAATCATGTGACGTGAATTTTTCATCCAATATACATTCTCTGTAATTGAAAATATTATATCATTTCTTGATGAAAAAATTATATTAAAGAAAATAATTTATTAAAGCTAAAAAAGAAAAAAATTATAAGTTAGCTTAGAATTTACTTACAGAAATGTACTGTACCTGTGTTAAAACTTGTGTGTTACGTAAAAGATTTGCACACGAAGTCTTGTTTGCTGCATTTGTACAATACATTGTACAAGGTCTTTACTAGGTTTAGTTGCAAACATCTTTAATGATATTTATTTCACGAAAGACTGTGGCTTTTATTTATTTATATATAACAAATTATATACATTAAACATTTTTGGTTCTGCATAATTTAATCTAGTATATTTTTCATTCTACGTTTAAACTTAGTTTATTCTGATTTAGACAGTTCTAATATAAATATTCTAACCATATTCAAATCTTAACTGTTAACTGTGTACAGTCAAACCTTGAATTTCGAACTTAATTCCTTCCTAAAAGTTGTTCGAAAACCGATTTATTCTCAAACCGAAACAAATTTTCCCATAAGAAAACAATATAATATATGTTAATCCGTTAATGATCCCTAAAACAAAGCCTTTTTTCTTACCTTTTTTAGCTGTATTTCATGCATAAAAATGCCTACAAATGAAATATAGTATTATATATAATATAACATTATTTATATCTCTACTAAGACAGACAACAAGTACTTTATCCACACTTTCAATTGCTTTAATTTAAATTTTAAGACCTATTAGTCTCTATGTAGATCCGTCCCCGGATATAGTAATCAGAGTTAAGATGGTGTTATGACATGCTGCTTCTTAAATAAGTTTTGATTATTTTAATTTTGAAAAACTTCGTCCTGCTGTCGTTGTCCTCGCCCGTAAAGTTAAAAAAAAAAAAAAATGAGGCATGCTGCAATAATATCGGAGAACCTATTTGAGGCTGCGGTGTGAAATAAAAGTAGTTCAGCAACTTGTCTTATAGAAGTAATTTCTTTTACCTGACTATAAAAACACATTTTAAATCGAAGCAGTTGAGGTCCAAAACTAGACGAATGTCGAAGGACTATGCCGATTGTAACAATTCTGATTGTTCCAGAATATTTTTATCAGTTGACGCGACAAGATATGCAGGCGATAAGCACTTGAAAACTGTACACAATTGTCCAACGGATTCAAATCTAATAGTTAATTGATTAATTATTAAATCCAAAAATTTTTTACAAATGTTTTTATTTTCCCTTTCTAACTTGACGCCCTCGTGATTCGTGCGCTTGGAACAGTTTGCTCCAACTGTTCCATGGTAGCTACGCCTCTGATTAGTAGTGTCGTTGACCACCTTCTCTCCCGGGAGGTCAACGACTACTTCTGATCGAATTACTTCAACCCCTTACGCAACAATCCCTTCTTTCTATCGGGTTGGCGCGGCGGATGGTCGCATTCGAATAGGAAAATTACATAATACGAGGTTACTGGCCTACACAAAATATGTTTTAAGCAGTTTTCGAGGATGCTGAGTTTAAATATTTGGTCTGTCTTTCGCCAAATTTGGTTGGCAGATTACCGTTTGTTATTCGGCTGCGAATGGCACAATTTCTTAGAGTTAACATTAGGAAAAAATGATATCTGAAAAAAATTTAAGATGTACTTTCAAATGGTGTCTACTTGACCAATGAAATCGTGTCATTTCGTCCATCCAAGTATCGCGATAAACATGACAATTTTAGGCTGAAATAACCAAACTCCAGTGGCGTGCCGTCATTAGAAGCGGTGGAAGCGCCGCTTCCCTTGTATTTTATAAAAAATAAATACATATTAATTTTAATTATATGAAAATAATCGCACAATATTTTATTATAACCGCATTATGTATCTTATTACAAATTTCTATACTACACGTCGAAAAAAAAATTGC
The DNA here is from genome assembly GCF_000671375.1 of Centruroides sculpturatus. Taxonomy (NCBI): domain Eukaryota; kingdom Metazoa; phylum Arthropoda; class Arachnida; order Scorpiones; family Buthidae; genus Centruroides; species Centruroides sculpturatus. Next base: position 147,670 of record NW_019386313.1, on the reverse strand, counting down.
TATTGTATATTAGAATATTAGTGGCGAAGTGGAATCTCCTGTATTTTCAGATTACGAAAAGCCAGATTCCAATTCTATCAAGGACCGGTTCTGGGCTGTTAGCCGCCTGCCCACTAGATATTTCGATTACGTGAATAACGAATAGATTTATAACTTAACCCAACCGATAAGAATTTACTGTTATGTTTTTATGATAGTTCTGTATAGTTGACAGGAGTTTAAAAAATTCCGTTAAACTATTTGATATTTTTATTCCGCTCTCCGATTTTATATTACTCGCGGATTTCGATGTTAAACCAGTGATATTACGATTTAGTATGTTCCATCTTTAAGGGGATGTAGAAAAAAACGTGTACAATTCTTGTATAATGTTAAAA
>NW_019386313.1:145006-146135 GCF_000671375.1 Centruroides sculpturatus | reverse complement strand
GGTTTCGACTTATTTCTACTTAAGAAGTAGTTAAATAATTAAGCGATTAGGGAATTGGGGACATAAACAAAACCCTGACGAAAGAGCCGGAATATTACTTAAACAAAAGCTTAATTTAATTTCACCGAACCAATCTATAGCCGAGTACAGTGGGGACTGATTTCTTCGAAATACTGTATTAGATGTAATAAAGACAGAAATTTTTCTAGTTCGACGACAGTGACCGAAAAGTTGTAAATTTTGGAAATTTCCGTGGACAACACCCGGTCCTAAAACGAATTAGTTAGAAAACAAAAGACGGACATCTATTAAGTTTAACGTATTTAGATTTTTACAGCTATGATGAACGTTTAAAATTTACAACAACCCTGTCGCGTCCTTTGAGATATACTAGTGATGAGACAAACGAGACATTAACCGGTATCGGCACCCTCGGGATTTGGCATGCATGCACCTACCAAGATCGTCTCTGATTCCATCCACGAGTCACTGATAGGAAGCACTTTTAACTAAGCGGATTGTTTTAATATTTAAAAAGTAAAGAATATCTTAAGCTATTTTTATGTACGTTTCTTCACAAAATTATATTCATATAATCGAATATTTTGTACCAGGTATGTATCATTGTATATTCATCACACATTTTATTTTAACGAGTAAGTTTTTATAATTTAATTTTTAATTTTAACCCTTATATTATAGCTAGCAATTTAGAATGTAATTGTGATATTGAAAATTTATTTCAAAAAGTTTTGGCTCGAGACCTTATAATGAAAAATAAAACATTATTAAAAGAGAAAGACCAATGCCTAAATTGAATATAAATACGTCAACAAGAAAATTTGTTCGACATTTTCACAATAAAATTTATGAAGACATAAAATGGCTTTGTGGATGCATAAAAATGCAAAATTTGTTTTGTTGGCCTTGCCTACTATTTTCAAATAAAATTAGTGTGTGGAATGACATTGGCTTTGACGATTTAAATAATTTGAGTAGAGCTGGCAAAAGACACGAAAATCCTAAATCTCGCATCGATTCTTTCGTAAAATTGAAGCAATTTGGAAATCAAAATAGAATAGAATTTAACATTAGTACACAATATAAAATATATATTGAAAATTATAAC
>NW_019386313.1:137861-144811 GCF_000671375.1 Centruroides sculpturatus | reverse complement strand
TACTGACAATAGGCTTAATAATTGAACATATGTGCTAAAAGCACTGCAAGGAGTGCTGAATATAAGAATGCATGGAAGATGATGTGACAGTTTGGTTGTTCTGAAATCGAGGCTTGATGAGAAAGACTTTCTTGTTAGCCTCATGCTGAAATCATGTGACGACACAAACAGTGTTTTTGGGAGATGTGCTAGTCAAAGGCTTGAGCAGAGCAGATCCACGAGATTGTTATCAGCGCTCAATCGTTGTTTTTTATCTCGCTGCTAATTCTAATATGTTGTCGAGAAAAAACAAATAACTCTTGCTTTGCTATGGAAAAAAGGTGATGAATATATATATAAATAAATATATATATATATATATATATATATATAAATATAATCTGTACTATTGATATAGTAAATAGTACAGCAAACACTCATGATTTTTGACTTAAAAAAGAAAAATTTACATGATAAATGATACAAGGAATGCTTTTAAAATATAAATTTGCAGACAAAACAAAGAATGCCAACTGTACAAGAATGAAAATGAATTATGGCCAAATTTCCTACGCGATACTTATATATATTGGCAATCAAATTTAGACAAGTCCAACAATTATATTTTCTCTAAGAGAATTGAAGGATAAGAGAAAAATGACGATTAACGACTTATATATATATATATGTACGTACTGTATGTATACGAACTTAGAGAAGGGCATCACAAAGTTGGCACTGAAATCATCACAGGCATCCCCCATTCAATGATAACAGAAAAAGCCTGATCAGCCCCCATGAAAGACTATAAAACCTCAACAATATTCTATTTAACAATATTTTTTTTATTTATTTTTTCTTATAAAAATCTTATGCAAGGGTTTATAACACCAAGTGACCAATATAATACATTTAAAAATTTTTTGTTCTTCTACTGTACATAATTTAAAGAATTTTTAAAATATGTTTGTTTGTTTGGTTAAGTTACGGCAACGCAACACTTGACGATCTACCTAGGGGGAATGCCTTCCGAGAGGTCTTTTTAAGGGTAACTGGCACCTTAGGCGTTACAGATGTGGAGAAAACCCGGAAAACTCCGCATGGCCAGCCTGTCCGGGCAAGGTGCGAACCCACGACCGATCAATGTTCAGGGAACGGAACCGCTTGGTCACTGGTGGGTCCTTAAAATGTGTTAGATTGGGCACTCGGTGTAATAAACTCGTATGTAAGATAACCTTTGTAATTACAAATCAAATACTATAATATTATATTAGGCCTATAGAGTTAGAAGTATGAAATAGTCTAATAATTTTAATCTTTGCTGTTATATTTTGCCCGAGTAACGTCGGGTTCATTTGCTAGTTATTTATAAAATGAAGGTTTTGAGGAGGGTTGAGTTTTGTTGGACGTCCGAAGAGGGGAGGGGGAGTAAAGATTTCAAGAAAAATGCAACCGTAATTTATGCGCAGCCCTTTCCCGGCCCTGTTATGTTTGAGGGGAGGCATGACGATCGGTCAAAAAACGATCCCCTAACAATTTTACATTTTTGGACTTGACATCTCGAAATGAAAAAAAAAAAAAAAAGGTTTTTTTCTGTATGTATGGATTTAATGTGGGGAACATGATTTTCTTCACCATTTTTATAGCTTAATAACTCCTGTGCTTTTTATCGAAAATTTCTGAAATTTTGCAAGAAGGTTTGTATGTTAGGGGATTGATGCTATTAAATTTTGGTGGTTAATGGTCAGCGTGGGGAGATAAAGGGGTCAGACTTAATACGATTTTCATTCATTAGCATTTAGAATTTTTTATAAAACCCATCCCTATCCCCAAATTAATATTTTTGCCATTTTATAATTAAAAATTATTTTTTAAATAAAATATAACAGACTGCACCAAACAGTTTTAAATGTTGCCGGGAAAGTTAAGCAAAATTGTTAATTTTTTCTAGGGTAAAAAACAATTTTTTATTGTCAAAAAATTAATTTCTTCATTAAAACTGATTTATGTTTTGGCAATAAAAAAAATTGCTTTTCGCTTTGAAAAGAGAAATTTTTTGAAATGTTGTGAAAAGTGAGTGATAAACAGAGAAATGTTTCAGACAAGTTATTTGTTATTTTTCATAGAATCAAATGTCATTACAAAAAATGTAGGTTTCCATTTGAAAATAATTTGACCTTTGACACGTCAAAATAAAAAAAAATATGTACATTTGTTTTCTTTCCCCTTCAAAACAAACGTTGTTTTGAACATTTTCCTCAGCAACACAGATATATTTTACTGTTTCATGTTACATGACTGTACACCCTATATATCTTTCATGTTAATATATTATTAAAATTTCATTTCAATTAAGTAAAATGGAAATTATTATAACTAGACCCATTTCACCCCACTCAGTATCTCATTGTAACATTAAAATTTATTTCATGCAAAATTAATGTAATAACAACAACAGCTAGACTTCATTGAATATTCCAGTTTCCATCAATAAACCTTTCCATTTAAGTTGTCTTAACTAACAACTTGCTTGCATACTTACAGGAAGCTAAGATGTGATACTGTTTTGAATAAATGTTAATTTGTAATGAGATTTTGTGCTTTAATCTTTAATATCCAGATGCAATCACTAATGTGACATTATAGGTTAAAGTATTGACTTTGGCTTTGTTTTATAGAATTGGGATAGGCCTTGAATGCATTATTTAAAATGGTATTTTGTAATTAAGCAATTTCACTATTTTAATTAATGTTAATAAAAGGTTCTAATTCATTCTTTTAATACTCCTTTTCAACCACTTTTACACACAAATTTCACAATCATCAATTCTTCAGGATGACTTAAAATTAGTTGACTATTACTGTTACATATGGTTAAATGGCTTTAGGAATGCAATCTGCAAATAAATTTAACCAATTACTTGAGTACGAATCACAGTAAATCAAATTGTCATTTTAATATTTTCCATCAAAACCAGCAATTAAACTAATACATAAAAATATTAAATAGTTTTTTATTACTTTTCAGACATCAGATGATTCCCAAAATGATTCTTTTACTAGTGATTTAATTGCTAAACAAGAAAACTGTATAGCAACTAAAGTATATTTTTAGATAAAACATTTCAGTTCAAAATGAATTGAGAAAAATTTAACTTTCTTATTTGTTAATATAATTCAGTTTAAAGGTATTTAATAGCTCATAGTATTACGAGTTATTTATAATGTAAAATAAATGGAATCAGATGACAAATAAATGTACAAACAATCATTGATTTAACACTATTTTACTACTGTATAAAAAATGATTGGAACATTAGACTATGTACATTAACACATGATAAGAATTAACCTAAATTTTTAAAAAATCTAAATTGAATAAAGCAGCTTCAAAGGACAGTCATATAATATTTACAAAACAACAAGACCTTTTTTTGTGCCTGCAATATTTTATTTAATATAACTTTCATGCAATGGCAACAGTATCATTTTATACTATTGTCGTAAACATAACATTTGTTTAATTTGACAATTTGTTAATTTTTGTGTTTATATATATATATATATATATATATATAAATATAATCTGTACTATTGATATAGTAAATAGTACAGCAAACACTCATGATTTTTTACTTAAAAAAGAAAAATTTACATGATAAATGATACAAGGAATGCTTTTAAAATATAAATTTGCAGACAAAACAAAGAATGCCAACTGTACAAGAATGAAAATGAATTATGGCCAAATTTCCTACGCGATACTTATATATATTGGCAATCAAATTTAGACAAGTCCAACAATTATATTTTCTCTAAGAGAATTGAAGGATAAGAGAAAAATGACGATTAACGACTTATATATATATATATGTACGTACTGTATGTATACGAACTTAGAGAAGGGCATCACAAAGTTGGCACTGAAATCATCACAGGCATCCCCCATTCAATGATAACAGAAAAAGCCTGATCAGCCCCCATGAAAGACTATAAAACCTCAACAATATTCTATTTAACAATATTTTTTTTATTTATTTTTTCTTATAAAATAGAATATTTCAAGCATATTTAATTAAATGCATTGTAGAACTGCCACATTTACGTAGTTGGACTGAACAAGCTGCTCCCGTGTATTCTATGGTGATATATGGTAGAATGCTCAAAATGGGCCAAAAATACAATCTTATTTACGATTTCCAGACATTTATCAAACTATTTTGGTCTGATCCTATTAACTGGATTCAAATGGAAGATCTATTTAGAAGGAAAAAAGTTAGAGTTTATGGTTAGAATCTGTTTTCAAATCAAATGGAATTTATAAAATGTGTATATAATCTTAATATAAAATATTTATGAGCAGAAGGCTCACTTTAAATAAGATTAAAATGAGGAAAATCACTCTTTTGATTATGAAGTATATTACTAAATTTTAAAGTACAGTACATACAATATAAAAAAAAAAAAAAATTGGAACTTTGTGGTCCATAACATAAATGCTCCTAATATTTTTTAATTTTTTTTTCCTTCAATCTCTGTATTAAATAATTCTATAGAATTGCTGCACTGTATATTCCTATTAGAAATAAATTTATTGCAAAATTACTTATAAAAATATTGAAACCACAAACAATATAAATTAAAAAAATGACCCATTGATATAAATAAACTATATGGGAAGACAACTATAAAACAGGAAATACTCTTGTTTGAATGGAAGTTAATAAGTTATGTTTCAACCTTTCATTCTATCACTAAATTCAAATTCCTTTCCTTTCTGTTAAAAACATGTCGAAAATACTTGCATTGAATCCATATTTGCTAATTGTATGCTGCATTTATATGCCAGGCACTTTAGCGGAAGCTTATATAATTAGTAATGATTAACATTTATTTTGTGCTGTTATTAAAAGTAAACACTTCGTTACTGGCGATCATTGGGAAATGGGAACATACAAAAATATATATGAGCAAATGACATTTGTCATTTTGAGCACTGGTGTAAATATTATATGCAGGGATTATTCAATGCTTCTATGGAAAAATTAATATTCTAATGATGGAATCTTTGTTTTTGACTTTTTTTTTTAAGGATATTCAGACTCTGAACACTAATTCACAAAATAGCTGATTTTTGCAAGACTTCCTCCTCGTTTTATAGCTATTCAGAAAGCCGTAACAAAATTAACACGATTACAATAAATATATAATCCTGGTTCATCAACAAAAATATAACCAGTGATAGATTGTTATTTGCATTTCCATTTAAAGATACAAAATTACATCTAATATGACATAATCAACAGCATAGTACATACTTTTGAGGCATTTCATTTAACACCTGATCAGATAGAGCCAGAAATCTTCACAAGAAAGCCACTGAAGTAATTACTATACAATTTAAAAAAACAAAAAGAAATATGATTACATCGGAATTGCACAAAGATCCAAATGTAGATGGCTTGGAACTTGCAAATGTCTACTATTTTGAAGATTCTACATGATAATTACATCAAGGATTAGTTTCTTTACACTGTTAAAGAATAAAATATCACAATATATGATATAATTTATTTCCAAGACAAGCAATACCAGAAATGTCACTTGCACTGGTGGCAGAAATTTACATGTTAAAGGCACAGGCTGACTAATTTTTATGTAGAGAAAGTGTATGACTCTGTAAATGACTACTTCTGCTGAAGTGATGATGTAGATGATGTATCCTGTGATGACTGACATGATGATGACAACATATTGGTTGACTGTGCAGAAGTAGTAGTAGATGGTCCCTGTGAAGTCATAGCACTGCTCTGTGCCATTAATTTTTGTCTTACTTCACGTATTTTGACTTGTAATGCATTCTTTGTTGGAAACACTTCTTGATGAGATAACTGAAAAGATGCGGTGGCTTGTGCTAGAGGAAAAAATGTAATAATTAACATGTAAATCTTTAAAAACATTTAATAAATGTATATATTATTTTCCTTATATGATTAGCTTTAACATTAGAAATAATATTTTATTTTTTCATCTACTATTTAAACTTGAAAAAGCTTCAGTAAAACAAAATAATATTTTATAAAAATTATTTCTCTAGAATATTTACAAATTCTGGAAGTAAAATATGAAATTTTTCAAACATGGGTTTTATAATAAATTGCACCAGTTATACACAATGAATTGGAATAAATAAACAACTTCAGTTTTGCTATATTATGGATATATCCAATGCATAATAAAATTGGTTAGCACAACACAAAGATAGGAAATGATACACTAACTCACATTTTCGAATAAGAAGAATCTAGGTCAGGTCAGAATTTGGACCTTTTTGTGGTGAATAGCAAGTAAAATATTCTCCTATCCACTTGAATGTTTCAATCCTACTTGAAATCAGGCCAATTTTTCAAGGAAAGTCAAATATTATAATGTAAATGACATTAAACTAAATACAAAAATAATATTTTGAACTACATTACAATCATGCATTGCTTATGTCCACATATATTCTGTAAAATAGGACGTTAAACAATTCTGAATGCTCACAACTTCTGATAAGTGCAGCTTTTGAAAAGTCTTAGATAAAAGTTTTTGTTTTTGATGTAGAATTATAATATACACTAAAAAATGGGGATTCCCATTTAACATAATGAAGTTGACTTCTGTTTCACTGATTGTAGCATCATCTACGATAAAACTAATAACCCCATTTATGACTTCCTTTAAAAGCATAAAAAAAAAAAAAAATAATAATAATAATAAATGCTCATGCAGGTTGGATCGAGGAGGAGAAACTTGCACAACATACCAACTATGCCCTGTGCTGAAATAAACGTACACGACATCCGCTACGCTGTTAACAGAACACACAACTGGAAGGCACCTGGTGTAGACAACATTCACAATTTCTGGTACAAAAAGTTTACATCACTGCACCAGGAACTAGCTAAACATCTAACACACATCATCAT
>NW_019386313.1:101175-135067 GCF_000671375.1 Centruroides sculpturatus | reverse complement strand
TACAGTGGTACCTCAGGATACGAAATTAATTCGTTCCGAAACTGAGATCGTATCATGAAAATGTCGCAAGGTGAATCATTTTTCCCCCTTACGATTACACGTAAAACCAAATAATTCGTTCCAACGCGAAAAACATACTCAAATTAAAGCCAAGTAATACATAAAAAAAAAACTGTAGTAAGAAAAACAAATGAAAAATGCGAACTAATGTAACGTCGTATGGTGAGTTTTTGTTTGTATCGTGGAGCAAAAATATGTTCGAATTTCATGTCGTATCCTGAAAATTTCGTATGCTGGGGCGTTCGTAACCTGAGGTACCACTGTATCATGATCAACAATTGTCAATCCATAGCTGGATGAAGGTCTCCTCTAATATTTTCCATTTTTCCCTATCCAATGCATTGATTTTCCAATTTATGTCAACCACTTTTCTTATTTCATTGCTCCATCAAACTTTGGTTCTTCATCTTGGGCATTTGATCCCTCCTGGGTACCAGTTTGGCCTACCAGTGGCTGAGCAGTTGTTCCTGAACACTGGGAGTTTGGTACAGGCTGGCCATGTGGAGTTTTCCAGGTTTTCTCCACATCTATAATGCTTGAATAGGGGCCAGTTATACTTAAAAGGAAGGCAAAAAAAAAAACTCCTAGAAGGCATTTCTCCCTCATGTAACAATGTGTATCCAGAGAAACCAACAGGAACCACTCTGGTACTAACTTCCCCCAGGACATCACTTGATGCACACACTAATTTGTAATAACCTGTGCCAAGTGTTCACCAACATCAGGGTGACCTGATATGGCACATGAAGAAAGAAGGTAACAGTCTAGGATATTTATAGTCCATCTGTTGTCTTCTAGCAATGTATCCAGCCCATTTCCATTTTTAACATTTGATCCTCTCAATAATATCATATACCAAGGGTACCCAAACTTTTTGCTGTAAAAGCCCTAGTTATCTAGTTGCCTAATTTTCTTGGTATAAAAATAAAAATAAAAAATTTCAGAATCATAATGTATTTATTTTGACAATTTTTACATATTACATTTTTTTTTTATTTACTCTTTGCTAGTTGAAGTTTTATGAATTTGTAGTCTTTGTAATAAAATTTTAAAAATAACAAATATTTTTTATTTATTAGTTGAGCCACAATTAAGCTCTTGAAGGGCTGCATGCGGCTCATGAACCACAGTCTGGGCATTGTTGTCATATACCTTTGTTTCATTTCTTATATAGTTGATTTGTTTCCTGTTTTTCTCATAATGCCCAGCATGCATCTTTCTATACTTCTTTGTATTGTCTGTAGCTTCTGTATTGTTTTGCTTATTAATATTCATGTTTCTACTTCATAGGTGAGTGCTGGACGAACACATTGGTTGAATTCTTTTCAGGCACAGTGGCAGGTTGCTTTTTAGAATTATGCTATTTTTGCCAAATGTACACCATACAATCCCAATTCTTCTGTTTACTTCATTTGTGATATTATTATCCATAGTTATTTCTTAACCCAGGTAGACATAATTTTGTACTTCTTCAGTCTCAGTTCTGTTTTTCACAATCTTCTTTTTCATAGTAAATTCATTAAACATTATTTTTGTCTTTTGCAGATTTATCTTCAATCCGACTTAATGCTTATCCAAGCTAGTTTATCCAGCATTTCTTGTAATTCATATGGTTTATTAGTAATGATAACTATATTGTCTGCAAAGTAGAGATAACTCAGAAATTCCCTATTAACTTTAATTTCTTTCTTTCTCCAGTCCAGACTTCTGAAAACTTCTAATACAACATTAATTAATTTTAGCAATATTGTACCTCACTGTCTAACCCCTTTTTCAATCCTGATCTTTGCCTTCCTTTATCCAAACAGATGTTTGCTGTTGCTTTATTATATATCTTCTTGATTGTATCAATGTATATGATTTCTAAACCATTCGATTGTAAGGCTTTCATTACTGCAAATGGAAAACAGAGTCAAAAGTTTTTTCAAAATGTACTGTACAAAAGTAAAACATGATAATTCATATTGTTTATGGCATTAAATAAGTTCTCTGATAGTTTGAGTATGATCTATTGTGTGCTAAATCCTCTTCAGAATCCTTCCTGTTTTCTTGATTGAGTGGAGTCCCGTTTAGATTAGAGTCTATCAGTATTTTAGTATTATGTGTATTAGACAAAAGGCTGATCTGTCTTTTTTTTATGTTTTCTCTCTCCCTCCCTTTATGAAAAGGAAAACCATTATTGCATTGTTCCAGTCTTTTGGTACATCAGACTTCTTGAGGCACTGAGTGAAGAAAACTACTAAAATACTAACAAAATTTTCACCAGTTAATTTTTCTCGGTCCTTTCAGCCCCCCAACGTTTTTTTTGAATATTTGGAATGTTTTTTAAGTCTCCAAATTTTTTCAAAAATTTTTCCCGCGTGAAAAAATTTAATCTACCTTTAATGACATGTGATTAACAATTAATTGCTTAATGGGAGTTTGATATCAAATTTCATTCATTGTTCTAAAGTTGTAGTGCACTGATTTTCCTTCGGTAAAATTATTTAAAGCTACTTTCTGATATCAAAAACGACCTCCAATAGTTTTTTAATTTTTTTAATTAATAGATTTTATTATATATAAGTTTAATTAAGTCGCAATAAAAATTTTAATTTTTAAAAAATATTTAAAAATATATGGCCAGCTAATATTCACCCTACTATAAACCCGTCGCCTCCCGAGATGTCTATGAGAATGTCCCGGGAAATCCAACTCCAGCTGTGTTCAAGGTCATCCAGCTGTGTAAATAATGACTCATCAGCCTCAGATTTCACAGAAAGGTGAGACAAAGGAAAATAAAATTTGAAGCTTTTTCTTCAAAATTAACCCATTTCTTTCGTTTTTTTCAGTTTTAAGTATTTTTTATGTTTAATTACATTTAATATCAAAAATTGCTGGAAACTAAAGATGTTAATAAGATCAACTGAAATTCCATCTTCTACAGGAGAGTTTTCCTTTCTCATGCATTTTATAGCACTATATACTTCATCATTCCTTAAAGGGATCATTTTTTCTGTTTTGTCTATTCTTCTGTCATTATTTACCTTACTTTGGGCCTTGTCCCTGTCATATTTGTGGAACATATTATAGAATCTTTCAACAATGCAAATACGTTCTTTGCTGTTCCTGGTAGTTGTTCCATTTTTTTTCTTTAGAGCAAAAATCCCTTTCTTTCTAAAGCAGCATTTTCATTTAGCTGTTTTGAAATTTATCTTATTTACAAGTGCCTCTGTTATAAGATTGCAATTGAATTTACTGATGTCCACTGTGATGGTTCCTCACTGTTTTACATAGTTCAATATATTCTATTTTTGATTTTGATCACTTTTCTTTGCCTTGAATTCTCTACATATTTTCATCAATTCTCTGTTTTTTCTGTTAATTTCTTTATTGGCTTTGTTTCACTTATTAATTCTTTTGCAACTTCTTGTAGGGTTTTGGTTAGTTTTCTATTCATTTCTGTAACATTTAGGTCTTCAATACTACTAGTCAAAATTTTGAAGCAGTTCTTTAATTCTAATTGAAAATTATTTCAGTTTTCCTGTATATATGTCATATTAATTAATGGACTTCTTTTTTGATCTATTAAGCTTCATCTTTTCAATTTTCATGTTCAATAGCAGCTTGCATCTCACCATTCTGTAATCACTGCCTGTGTTGAAATTTTGAGAACTTTGCGCAAAAATCATGGATTACAAATTTCTTGTTTGATATGATGTAGTTAATCTCACTATTAGTTCCATCTGCACTTCTCCAAATCAATTTCCATTGTGGTTTCTTCTTGTAGAAGGAATTCATAATGCAGAATTTTTCATATTCTACAAATTAAACAAGTCTGTTTCCTTTTTTATTTCTTATACCATAGCCATAGTTCCAAACTAAGCTTTCTCCAAATTTCTTTCCTTCAATTCTCATATTCAGATCACCTATGATTATTTTAAGATAATGATTTCCTTTCTTATTCATCATTCCTACTTCATAGAAATCTTAAATATCCTCATCAGAATAGTTAGTTGTTGCTGCATAAACTTGAATTAGATGTATTTTGCATAAGTAATTTTGCTACTCTATCTGATGAACTGTCATACTCAATAATATGGCTTTTCCATATGAATAAGAGAACCTCCACTACTCCACTACCTTTATCTGCTTCCCTGTAGGAGAATACATGTCTGCTGTTGAGTTAAATTTTCTCTTCTCCTTTCCTTCTTACCTCAAAGATGCCTAAGATATAACAGTTTATTCTTTCTAGTTCTTCTTCAAGCTCATTCTCAAATTTCAGAAGATAAGAATTGTCCATTGTATGTAGCCAAAATCATTATTATATAGCAGCATGGTCTAACCCAGATTCTTAGCATCTTATCTTCATGTCTCTCTGGTCACTGTCATAATTAAGAACAGTCTGACCACCAGGGACTAAGGGCTTTATATTATTAAGAATTCATAGATAAGACTAGAGGGAAGTTGGCTGTCTCCCTCCACACTGGTCAATGTGGATTGGAGGAAGTGCATCCACATTTGTTACTAACAGATTGTACCATGTGAAGGTTTGGATTGCACTTTGTCCTTGCTCCTAATTGATTCCTTTAAATACATTAAGGCAATTAGAGGGACTTCTGTTAACTTAACAAGCAAGGGCTATTAGCAGCCCATATATATGTTAATAGTTTCTTCATACTGAAGGCTGTTATTCAGTTTATAGAATTTATAATTACTGATGATAAAAAATTTCCAAAGAATGAAATTAAGGAAATGTAACAAATTCAGAAAAAGAAAATACAGTCAATTTTGCTTAATTGGGACATGTTAAGACTAATCCATTTTGACCAAATTAAGCAGCTGCCCCAATTAAACAAACTGATAATAAATTCTAAAATAAAATATTTAATACATAGGTAAAAAAAATAATAATTAGATACCTATTTTAATGCTTTATTAAACCAAAATACAGAAAATATTTGTACTATAAATTTGCCAGACTCATGACGATAGATAATTGATTTGCATCATGCTAGTGTTGCCAAATATAGTATTAGTAGTGACGTACACAAAGGTTGACTGTTTGATTTTTTCCTGATTGAACGATTTTTCCTTTCTCCCTTTTTAGTTAGAACATGTTCAAACTAAAAAGGGAGAAAGGAAAGTGTTCATCCAAAAGTCACCTTACAATCTTCTTTTGAGCACAGTTTCTTTACTTGGAGATGGGCCACTTTGGTGGAAATGTCTGTAAAATCTGCCAGCTCCAAATGCTAGTCTCAACAATCAGATGGCTGCTGTCCAAATCTAGACATAATCATGCACACAATTCCTTCCAAGGGAACTCTAGCTGTCTTCCAACTCAATCAAGAGACTTTAAAAATTGTCCAGGGCGCTTTGTCCCTTTGCTTTTAAGTGGATTGTCTGGTCCAATCCAGAACAAGGTCAGTAGCTCGCATTCAGGTCTGCCTCATACAGGATCCATGTATGATACATTCTGTTATGCTGACCTCCTCTGGAAAAACTGAACTGCACGAGCAAAAGACAAAATCGCTTTGTCTCTGCCAACCATTAGGCCTATACAACATTAGTGTATGTAGGTGTCTACATATTTTCGGAAGATCCCTAAAATATATGAAAAATTGCTAAATTCCTTTACTGCTACTGTCCCAATTAAGCAATTAAATTATGTATTAATTTATTAGTTTAGTTTCATTCTTTGAGATTTGGCCCAATAAAGCGGCTGCCCGATTAACCAGTAGCCCAATTAAATGGAATTGACTGTATCATCATTTGAGAAAGTCTTTAAAAATGTAATTTAGTTACTCAAAAAATTTTAGTCATAAAACAGTTTATTACTTTTTTCCAAAACAATTCACTTTATCTTAGGTTGTGGACAAACTTTTGATTTTTATGTTTAAAATGCAAACATTAAACAGGGAAACTGTGTGTAGCAAAAACCTATCATTAACAGAAAATTTCTTTGGTCCCTTGAACTTTTTGCAAAAATTAATGTAAATTAATCTGTATATTGTGAAACCTCTCTAACATGGAAATGGAAAGGAAAATCTGGCCATATAATGGAAAAATCTGTATCTTTAGCCAATTTAACACTAATTTAACAAGTAGTTTACAAATCTAGCATGAATAAATCAAAAAAAGTAAAAAAATACACATACGTAATATAGAATAGAAAAATACAACTACTTTATTACAGTAATTTTATTGGAATTTAAACGGAAAATTTTTGCATATTTTTATTAACAGATGTTTTTTACTTAACATAAATACATAATGTAATTATAGGTTGTGAAATTTAACAAGTTATTCCTGATGTGAGATTATATTCTTTGTTTTGAAGCTTATTTTAAACAATCTTACACATCACATTTCATTTAAATAAAATCAAGTCAAAATGTCTGCATATAAATGCACATTTGGCATATTATGCATGCTTTTTAAGTTTCATAAAGGATATCATGCTATACAAACAGTAAAAAGTACTCATACTGTGTATGGGGAAGATGCTTCTAAACTCTGAATATATCAAATGTGGTTTTGAAAGTTTTGTTCAGGAAATTTTGAAATAAAGGATACAAAACATATGGGACTGCAAAAGCTGTTGAAGAGAAATTGTGGGAAGAAAATGTTAAAGATTGGTGAATAACAACTCATGAATTTGCAACAAATCTTAAATCTGTCACAGACACGTATTATTGAAACACTTCATTCACTTGAAATGGTTGTAAAACATGCTGATGATTGTGTTCTGTATGCAGTTTGTTTTTTTTCACTTACAAAAAAATACAAACTGAATTGAGTATAATTTTGTCAAAGGTAAGCAGTTGTAAGATTTTATTTTATTTTTAAATTGGTTACTCATTTTTATCTTAGATTTTTATGGATAAATGAAAAAATTAAATTTAAAATATTTGTTATTAACTGAAAATTTGTTCTAGCAGGTGGTGATTATTCAGGCAAGTACCCAGGTTCCACTGTATTTGATTAATGCGATTTTGATATATGCAATAACATCAAGAAATTTATTAATTGCATTAATCAATGAATACCTATAGTAGGTAACCTGTATATAACAGAATCCTGCCTACTAAAGAAGAGTTATTCAGTCCCTTGGGGTTGTGTTATAGACAGGTTTGACTGTACTGTGTAAATCAGAAGTTTAAATTAAACAGCATTTTTGCTGAACAATAAATCAAGAAAGAGAGAATTAAAAATATCTACAGAAATTAACCATAAACAGCAGAACACAATTTATAACTATTTCACAATTTTGAAGTAAATTATATAAAATTTTATATTCAGAAAGAAAAATTACTATTGACATAACATATAAATAAATTTGTATTCTATGGAGCAGTGGTTCTCAATCTTTTTTGTTGATGTACCCTATTAGTCCATTAGTTATTTCTCAAGTACCTCTTATATTTTTGTATGTAAATTTTATAATTACTGCNTGTTTCTCAAGTACCCCTTATATTTTTGTATGTAAATTTTATAATTACTGCATTAGATGTATACAGCCCTTATAACTGAGCACCATAAAAAACTCTAACTAACTAGACCAGTGGTATAAATAAATACATTTCAGGCATCTATATATAATATACTTATCAAATAATAACACAAGAAGTTTAATAATTTACAGCAAATTGGTTAACATACGCCATTTTATAATGAAAGTTAGATGTACCCCTTCAATTTATGCTTGTACCCCTAGGGGTACATGTACCCCCAGTTGAGAACCACTACTATAGAGAAAGATGACTGCATAGAAATGAAATTTTTGTTATAAAATTGTGAAAATAATTAATCTTAATTATATACAAATTATCAGAAAAATACTTTCTGACAATACAATTATACTGCACACAAGATTCATAAATTGCTGCATATCTGTAATTCTAAGTGATTCATAATGATGTGATTCTAAGTGATATGAGTGATTCAATATGTCTTATGCTATTGATTTGTTATGCGATAGCATAACAAATACAAGCACTGTTTCTTTTTCAACTTCTGATGGTCCATAAAACAAAGTGTAAATAACAAAATTAATTTATTACCAAATGTTAGATATAAACACGGTTACTTTTTGACATAATCACTGTGAAGATTGAGGCATTTGTGGATGAGCTTTAAAATCTCCTCTTCATAGATCGTTGCTGCCAATGACTTATGTGAGATCTGAATTACCCCTGGGACTAGTTAATAAGTTAATTAAAAAGTTAAATTTTTGAAGAAAAATATTCTCTAATTTTGGTGGGAAAATTTTGTTTTTCTAAAAGAGAGAAAATGATAAAAGTCACTTCTTGCAACGGAAGTTGAAACATCCTTTTGTTTTCCCTTATCTGCTAAAATCTTAGTTACCCTGGGAATTGTCAACCCCTCGATAAATCCCCTTTTCCTCTGTTCACGTGGGAAAATACGACATGCTGATTGGAGAAAAATTGTGAGAAATAGAAAGAATTTTGCATGATTCGGGGAGTATGCCATGAAATTCCCTAGAAGGAAGATGTATTCCATATCATCTCCTGAAGGCCAACGCCCATATTAGACTCCCATGTTTCGTTAAGTCAGTAGATAAAATATATAAATATGTGCCAATCAAGTCCTACTCAAGAAAGAACTGACGTATAAATCATAAAGGACAGAAGAAGATAAAAAGTATCCCATGGTAGTATGATTTACAATAGAAATTGTGAGCTCTCTCTCTCGAAATCGCTTAATTTGCACATTCCATTGTGTATAGTTTTGTTTATTTTGTTCCAATACATTTTTGTTTTTATTTGAAAAAAAGGAAATGTCTCAGTATCTGAATCAAAATGAGAGGTTCATTTTTGTATCATCTCCACGTGCATGTTAATTCACGTAAGATAAAATTGATTAACTGGTGTCGGGAATCCTGACTGAAGGAAGAGGGTGATTACATGATCATCTAATTCCACTAAAAATAATACTCTCCTAGAAAAAGTAGTGAGCCAATCTTGCAATTGTGTGCCCGTAAGTGACATAGATCAACTGTCTATGCCCTTGGCCACTCACACTTGAGTTGGGCCATATCATTGTTTTGAAGATTGTCATTAGTCTCAAACTTCTGCCCTCCTAACCACATTTTCAGTTCAAGAAAGAAGTGGAAGTCTGCACTTTTAAACAACCAGCATATAGCCCCGATTTAATGCTAAGCAATATTCTATCTGTTTCCAGAATTGAAAATGTGGCTAGGAGGGTAGAGGTTTGAGATAATGATGATCTTCAAAACAATGTTAGGACACATCTCAAGTCATTGGCAGCAATGTTCTATGAAGAGGGGATTTTAAGATCATCCACAGATAGACAAATGCCTCAATCTTCACGATGATTATGTCGAAAAGTAACCATGTTTGTACAGTACCTAAGTTTTGGTAATAAATTTATTTTGTTATTTACATTTGTCTTTGTTATATGGATCATCAGAGGCTGAAAAAGAAACAACTTTTGTATTATCTTTTCAGGAACCCATAACCATAAAAAACTGATTATATTAATTAATGTTTTTCTGAGAAGTATAATTTGATCCTATTTGCAGCATTTCAGTTTTATGTTATGTTGCTATATTTAAGTAAATATAATACTTAATTGATTTATTAATGGCATTTGAATTTTCATTAATAAATTTAACTAATTTTTTTTTATCCTAAAAATTATAAATTAATATTTGTTAATTTATAATCTTGTTTAAGAAATTACCTGTTGGAAAAAGAGAGGCCTGTTCATTAAATAATTTTAATACAAGATTTCTTTTTTGATCAAGAATCCTGCGTTGTGAGGACTGATTTTTTTCACCATCTGCAGGAGTTTTAGGGGTTCTTGGAGATCGCGGGGAATTAACATCAAATTCTGAGAAATCTGTTAAATATAACAAATATAGCCTCAATGAAACACAAATTTTACTTATAAAAAAGTTGAATAAATTTATTATAAATAGTTATATTAAAAGTTTGAAAGGTCTTAGAACTATTATTATACAGGGTAATTCAGAAAGGCTCATCCAATTTCAAATTTTTGTATTTTTAAAAATTAATAATACAGAATGATGTGTAATACATTAATGTAAAGGACAAATATCTAAATTTTTTTTACAAATGTTCGATATAACTTCCTTTAGTCACACATATAATGTAAAGGTGATATGCAAATTCCTGCCAAACACATTCCAATGTGTTATTGGTAACCATTTCTAAAGCAGCAGAAAAGCATTGTTTAAGTTTGCATAGACTTGTGGACATAGGTGGGCAAACACCTGACCTTTCACATATTCCCAAAGAAGTTGCATAAAGTAATATCTGTAGATCTAGGACACCAACTGTGTAACACCAAGTCATCTAGTCATCTGGTTCACTGTGACCAATCCAACTGTGGTGTAGCTCCATGTTAAGAAAGTGACAAATCTCTGTATGCCAGTGGGGCAGTGCCCTATCTATTGTTCGTAATCTGAAACTTAGACATTTGTCCTTTACATTCAGGTATTACTTAGCATTATGTGTTGTTAATTTTTAAAAATGTAAAACATTGAAATTGGATGTCTTTCTGAATTATCCTGTGTTATATCCAAATAGATTTTAATTTGATAATAAAATATAATCTTTTCATTATGCTTTTAATTAAAATGATTTTCCATTGAATATATTCTTTTCCAAGAAAAAGAAATTGCAGTATAAAATATTTTAACTTGCAATAGATTCCACTAATATTACTTGATATCCAGAATAGAATACATGTTATATAGTAAGTGTAAAATTATCCAATTTTACTTAATAAAAAGAATATCTTAACAAGTACACTGGTGACTTGATATAATACAATCCTTAAGGTCCAAAGCATTCACCTTTGTGTAGACAAGGCCACATTATAAGGAGGAACTCTTCTTTTTCTGCCACGTGTAATTACAAACAACCCATATCACATGACAGTCACTGATCATCAACATACTGTTCACTCTACGTCAGGCACCCATTTTGTTTCAGCTTTTTCTATAGCAAGGTACCCAAGGGTTAAGCTATGTTTATGCAGTAGCAAATGAAAAGTATACAAATACATATATAAGACTGCTATTTAACTAAGTAGTCTACAATAAGATGAAAAAAAGGCAGCAAAATCTGGAATCAGGAGGACAATAAATTGGGGTCTACAGACTGTTCACATTTTATTAAAGTGTGTTATATCAAATCACTAGTGTATTGAATTTCATATAATTAAGATACTCAAAACAGATATTATAAGTATTGATATTTAATTTATAATGAATAAATTAATAGATATTACTTATATGTAATGTTTCTAAATCATCAAATTATATCAATAGAAGAATTATTTTATGTTCAATTTTTCAAAGTTATTAAATTTTTAATAGTTTCAGAACTCAAAAAAAAAAAATTATTATCTAATAAAAATACGCTAGATTCAAAACATATGAATGTGTAATTTTTTAATTTACCTAGTCTTAAAGAAGCTGCTTCTGCTAAAGCTTCTAAGTTAAATGTTGGCCCAAAAAACTGGTTTCCTTCAATCTTAGCACTTTTAGGTGTTTTTGGCGTTCCTGCTTCAGAACTACTTGAATAACAAGATGACTTAAAACGTGGTGATCCTTCTTCTTCTGCTTCTTGAGTTACTGCTGAAAATTAAGTACATATGTATTAGAATTAGAATATGTTAATAATAATAATAAAATTTTATTTGTTTAATAATACAAAATTAATTTTAATTTTATAATTTTTAAAAATTATAAAATTAAAATTGATAATTTAAAAAATATATATATTGGAAAAGCAGTTAAACTACCAAATTTCTTGATTTTCATTACGTGATTATATAGAAATATATTTGTCAACAAAATTTAAAGAGCTGATTATGACATATGAGAGCTGACATATGAGATAAAATTCCAAAAGATTCCATATTTAATTTTAAGATCTTTAGCATTCTTATAATTCAGTTGACTACATTTAAATTTCTATTTGTTAAAGACAAATTTTTAATTTTGAATGAAAAAAAATACTATTATATTTATATGAAAATTTGTTAAGTGATGAGTATTTTCTTCTATAGGAATGAAATTATTACATCAATATCCAAATAACAAATAAGAAACTTATAACAAAGATCAATACATTTTTCTGTGAAATATGTTACATTAAAATTCTATTTTAGAAAGTATTAATTTTTTTTAAAATAATTTTATAATTATCTTAATTCTTTTTTAACAATATTTAAACATAGACAGAACACCTAAACTAACATACCTCAAATAAACACTTTTACTAACATTTTAATCTGTTTATAACAGACATCTTCGGGTATATATAACACAGAACCAAATGGACAAAATTAAAATTGAACAAGCTTTTATGAACAAAGTTTAATTTTGCCTGTTAGTTCTTCATTATATATAACTGAAGATGAAGATGTCTGTTATAAACAGATGAAAAAATTTGTAAAAGAGTTTATTTGAGGTATGCTGGTTTAGGCATTCTCTATGTTTAAACAGAATTATATCCCAGTATTGGAAAGTAATTTATAACAATAGATTTTCACTAACTAAAGTTAAAAGTTAGAGGTTTTATTGTTTGCTTAGTTTTATTTGAAGCAGAGTAATCTAGTCTTTTATTTATATTAACAATAATTTATATACATATACACAGAGTGGCCAAAAAATTAAAGACACCCTCTAATAATGAGTTGGTCCATCTTTAGCTCTGATCACAGCCGATATTCTTCTTGGTATAGACAACAAGTTGCTGATACCATTGCTAAGGAATGTTGGCCCATGCTAACATAATGGCAGCTTTAAGTTGGATCAGATTGGATGGTGGTGTTTCCAAGCTTTGAAGTGATCTTTTGACTTTGTCCCACAAATTCTCCATAGGATTAAGGTCAGGGGACTGAGCTGGCCAGAAAGCAGGTTAAACTATGATTGATGTTCCTCAAACCAATTTGAGATTAATAGAGCATGGTGACAAAGTGCATTTACAATAATTCTATACAAATGGAGAATTTGGAAGAGAAGAAATGCCTGATGGGAACTGCTGAAAGTGACCATCTCAATCAGGGAACATTACAGCCATAAACGAGTGTACGTGATCGGCAGTGATGTTGAAGTAAGCTGTTCTATTCAGAGATGTGTCCACAAATATCAAAGGACCTAGTGTATTCCAGGAAAACATTCCCCAGACCATAATTCCACTGCCACCAGCCTGAAGAAGTGTCATTTGGCAGGAGGGGTCATGAAATAGTGCTCTTCGTGCCATATTCTGATCCTGCCATCTGCATGTTGGAGAAGGAAATGAGATTCATCAGACCAGGCTATTTTTTTCAGTCCTCAAGTGACCAATTTCGTCATTCCTGGGCCCACAACAGGTGCCTTTTCCTATTTTTCTGTGATACCAAAGGCACTCTTGATGGTCTCCTGATAATAAACTCCATCTTTTGCAAAGTGTATTTTGTTGTGCATTGAGATATGCTTTGTGATGCACCTGCATTGAATTCAGCTGTAATTTGTCGTGTTGTTGCCCTTCTGTTGCTGTGGACTATGTGTGCTAATCGTCTTTCACCTCTCTTGTTCACCAACCTTTTTCAACTAGAATTGTCCAAATTGCTTAAAGTTTTTTTTTCTCAACTGTTACTCTCTAAACACCCGCGATACTATTGGGCAAGAAAATAAAAAAGTCATCATTTCAAAGATGCTGACACCAGCTCTTCTTGCACAGATAATCATTCAAAGTCACTTAAATCTTTCGTCTTACCCATTTTGACATTAACTTCCATGATAACTACATCATCTGAAGCTGAGCATACCTTATATAAGCAACTCTGTGTTGTTATGTCATTCTATATCACTGTCAGACTGATTTATTTTCAAATTCAAAGGGGCTTCTCTAACTTTTTGGCCACTCAGTGTGTATATATATATATATATAATAGGACTGATTCACAATGAAGTCATTGTTCCCTATTCTGCTTTCATGTTGTTCTATCCAAATTAAAGAATAGTTAAAAAATAAATTGGATTTGAAATCCAAACAGTTTCTCACCACTCCCATGCCAGCATTGTGGAGAGATGTGAAATTTATAATCACTGATACCAATACATGTATAAATAACAAGGACTCCAAAGTGAGTGAGAACATACTCCCATAGCTGGCAGTATGTCCTCACTCACTCATATCAACCACCACCATCATAGCCCACCCCACCTGCTTGTCTACTTTATTGAAGACTTTCCCTTCATCCAACACTAGAATTTGTCTTTTAACTGAGAATATCTCATTAATTACTCTTATTTAAAAATACAACTGTTAAAAATGCATTAAGCGATTCAACTAAGTTACCACAGTAGCTAGTACATCATCTTTATTCAGATTTATTAAATGTATTAAGTAATGAGATTTAAATTATTTTTTATACGTTACTTTCAAACTTCTTTTATTTTGATTAATGTAATATATCAGAAAATTAGACCGAACTTTCAGGAAATGTTGTTTATCATATGTTATTAGTCCATATAAATGATTTTTATATTTCAGTGAATAAGGAAATATAAAAAAAAATGTAACTTTTAATTTCAAATTGACTCTTGATGAATCATTTGTTGATAATTTGAAGAAAAAGAAATTATTATGAAAATATTTGTTTGTTTGTTTTAAGTAAATAGACTATTAATTATTTTATTTTAAATAATAATAACTTTTTGTTAATACTTACTAGACAATCGTCTTTTTTTACAATAATTCTGTACAAATGGAGAATTTGGAAGAGAAGAAATACCTGATGGAGACTGTTCAGGATTATATTCAGGAAGCTGAGCAAATTGTGCTTCAAAATTTACTTGTTTCAAAACTCTAGAATAAAATTTTTATAAATATTTTTTAAATTAAATACGAAAATACTTATTTCATATAAAAACAGTCTTAAAACATATTTAAAGAATTTACTGATTAAAATAACAAATCAGTAATGAAAAACTAATAATATACAGGAAATCCTCGTTAATTTGAACTCAGATAGTTTGAAATCCCATTAGTTCATAACTGTACTATTTGTCACACTCCAGATATAGAGATTTACATGTTAAAGGGAATTTAGTTTCAATTATGGCTATGTTGAAATTCAAAGTGAAATTCTGTTTGAACTGTGATATGCATATGTTTAGATTGAAGTTCACTTGCCTTCATCCTATAAGAGAATAATAGACCATGAACAAATCTAACTTGTTCAGCATGCTTTTGTTTTTACAGTAAAACATTTTTGGATTTCACTTTACTCATTGACTACCCATTTTCTCTTATCTCATAAAATATGGCTGGGTTTTAGGATTGAAAGATTGGGCTAAAAGTAGCAGATTGAGATATTTGTATGGCTCTATGCTACTAGATTTGGGTGACTCACTACTTTTTAGGCTTCTTTAAGAATAATTTGGGAAGATTTTGAGAATTCTGCTTAACATTTTATAAAACTGATCTGACAACCTGTGAGGTTGCCCAGACACATGCTGTTTACCTGCATTTTATTTATATTATGAATAATTATTAATTAATGAATGTAGCCATAAGTATAAGTAGCCATATTCCATTTGCTTAATAAATTACATCAGTTACATGGTATTTGGCATATTATACAAAAATATGTAAATCTTGATTAATTCAAAGTCATGATTATTTTGTCTCTAATTTCAAGCTAATGAGGATTTTATATACAGTATTAAGATCACATGATAAAACATATTGAAATGATTTTTCTACTCAGTCACTATTACTGAAAAAAATTTATTAAATATAGTTGTTAAATTAAATTTAAAATAGATTTTTAAACAATTTAGATAATTTATTTTTAAATTAAATTGTTTGATTTAACAATTTAAAATTTTTCTATAGATTCAACACAATTTCAAAATTTACAGGATAACAGAAGAATAGTAAAAACTTACACACATCTAATATACTTTAAACAGTTAAAATTATCAGCAAATTTATATGAAACAACTAATTATATCTAATTTTATTTTAAGCATATTATTTTATGTAAAGTATTTTTTTTAATTCAATCAACATAACACAATTATGGTTTTTAAATGTGAACTGCATTCCTGGAATGAATATGAGAGGTGTAGTTAGACCAACTATAGATGTGGCTATGCAAATTATGAGATAGCTTTACTGGGAGTCTCAGGATTAGGAATATTCCAGGGAAAGATGATCTAGGAGCAGACCCCTGAAAAAATTCTGAAATACAATGAGATACATCCAGGACTATTTGTGGAATTTATTCACTTATAATGTGGAATATATCTGCATCAAATGAAAAATGAGCATAAAATACAAACAGAACAATTCTTTATTCCATGACAGAGGAGTTGGTTGGCCAAGCTATGTTTTTCATTTCATGTTATTCAAATGTTACTTTGCAATCATGAGGTTTGAACAAAAGTAAGTACTCAGTCTCAAGTTAATCACCCTGTATAATATAATTCTACAGTAGAATTCAGTTGTTTTTTAAATTGTCAATAAAATATGTAGTTATAGCAAAATATGTATTGCTTGGTTACTCACAGTGCCAACTGGAGATGACTTCTATAATCACCCAGGAGTCATCCCTAGTCAGCACATGAATAACCATGGATGGTTATATCTAAAATTATGTATTGCTCATTGAACAGTTGTGCCAAGTGACTATGACTCACGAGTCACTCGCTCATTCACTACGTGAGATCCGACCTCAGAGTAAGGCCAAAATTGTTCAAATAAATTTAAAAACTCACGCCAATGTTTGTATAACTTATGGATACAAATTCACTGAGTTCAGCGTTAATAAAGTTTCTTTAGTATTAACACAAGCACTTTCGACGAATGTATAATCGTCGTCTTCAGGTGAAAAGAATAAGATTTTAACAAGACAAACGTGCAGGATATTCCAAAGGAACAAAATATTTAAAATTCAAACAGGCATCCGGAAATTCCGTTAAGAATAATTTTTTTTTTTTTTTGATGTGTTCGAATTTTTATATTTTACGATGTTAGCGGCGCATGCGTGGAAATGCTACCGCGTTGGCGATACGATGTTAGGCGCGTTTCGCTTTTTAGGCGCCGATATAAGGCAATCCACACCCCGGGTAGATCGAGGGTGGGAACATTGCACGCTTCTGAAGTAGCCGTGAGAAGCGCTTCCCAGATAAACACAAGCCTTCGATTGTTGCAGCATTTAATTATTTCCGTTCTGGGCCATAATGGGTTGTAGCCTTGCTCGAGAACTTTTTTAGCGAGCTCAGTAGAACATCTTCCTTTGGCTACGTCATCCTGATGCTCAGCAAGGCGGGAGGCGAGCATTCTTGTTGTTGCTCCTATGTATCTTGTAATATTTCCCGTTACCGGATTTTCTAGGTGTATCTTGTAAACCCCTGACTTTTCTAAAGTGGTTAGCCTGTCCCGGTCGTTGCAGATACATCTGCGCAGGCTTGGTAGGGGAGTTATGGGTAGTATGAAATTATGTCGTCGAAATATGCGGCTGATGCGTATAGAAATTGGTCCAAGATACGGCAATGATGATTGGATCACGGATGCTTTTTCCTTTCTGTACAGCGTGGTACATGGGTATAGGGCCTCTTTTACTTTACGGAGCACATGCTCGTATTTGCCATATGTAAATCCTGCAAGAGATACCGCTACTCTGATGATGTCTAATTCCATTTTTGTTGCTAGCTGTGTCGATGGAAGCAACAATGCTCTTCTAACCAGTGCAGCAATGGCGGCATTGATATACCGCGACGGTTGGAAAGCATCTGCCGGGATAATATACGGTAACATATCAGATTTGTGGTGAACAGCAAATTGCGGCCCCTCAACCGACTTTTGTATACACAGATCCAGGAACGCTATTGAATCCTCATGCTCCCTCTCCCAAGTGAACTTGATTGTAGGGTATATGCTTGAAAGATGCTGCACAAATTTGATAAACTCCTCCTCTGTATTCTCCCATATTATTAGGATGTCGTCGACATAACGTAAGTATAGCGACGGATAACTGATGGTAAGAGGGGAGTTGAAAATTCTACGCTCGACTTCTCTCATAATGAGCTCGGCCAAGACTGCAGATAGCGGAGAGCCCATCGGAACTCCTTGTTTCTACAAGTAGATGCTCTTGTTAAAAAGGAAATAGTTGTGCTCAGTGATGAATGTCAGCGCATCACGTATGTCTAGCACTTGTTGTATGTTGAATCCTTTTTTGATGATCAAGGAGTTAGCAAGCATTACGGCTTCAAAAACAGGTACCGATGGATATAAGGATACCACATCCAATTTGTAGAAAGTATAGGAATCTTTAGGCGTACCCCTCATGCTGGAAGCAATGGTGGACTTGGCAGCTATAGCTATAAAATTCAAACAGGCGTCCGGAATTTCCGGACGCCTGTTTGAATTTTAAATATTTTGTTCCTTTGAAATATCCTGCACGTTTGTCTTGTTAAAATCTTATTCTTTTCACCTGAAGACGACGATTATACATTCGTCGAAAGTGCTTGTGTTAATACTAAAGAAACTTTATTAATGCTGAACTCAGTGAATTTGTATCCATAAGTTATCAAAATTGTTCATTTTCCCCCCTAAAATTTTCGATATATTTGAAATAAATTTGTCGCCTCCTCGTTAAAATAACATTGCCGGGAAAAAAGAATCAAATATTGATTGAAACTTATAACTTTCATCGTTAATATAAACATTCAACCCTCAAACAATGACATTCCTCTTCTGCAAGACAAAAAGTTTATAGTTAAAGTCTGAATTTGTCATTTTGTTTTGGTCCTGGGAACAACTTTAACCTCCACACCTGCAG
This sequence comes from Centruroides sculpturatus, assembly GCF_000671375.1. Classification (NCBI taxonomy): domain Eukaryota; kingdom Metazoa; phylum Arthropoda; class Arachnida; order Scorpiones; family Buthidae; genus Centruroides; species Centruroides sculpturatus. Next base: position 116,173 of record NW_019386313.1, on the reverse strand, counting down.
GACCAACTCTACCTCTCACAATAGGGGGATCACCTGACCAATTTCCCCTGTTCGAAGCTATAAAAGCGACTTCTTTCCCCTTCCTTGGAGGAGTCTCACATCTATGGTCTGAAAGGATTAAGTCTCTAGGAATTTTTACTTTGTGCATCGAACTCTGTGCCTACATTGAAATCTACTAGAGGTATGACACAAATAATTGTAAACTCTCTCTCCGCGAGTTAGGAGATAGCGAATTTTGTAATCTTTATTTTTTTGTAAATCTAATAAATCATTGTTTCCATTGTTAAATGGTGTCCTTTTACTCGCATATCGCCTCGTCAACGACCCCTCTCACCTCCTCCACTCAACCTGACAAAAAAGAATCCCGACCCTTCGGGACCACATTCGAAATTTAGCCATCTTGACAAGTGGGCAGGTTTAACGACCTGTAGCTGAAAAGGAGAGTCAACGGTTCCTGACCTCCCCGGTAGTTCACAACTACATAACTTTGTACAGGATTCTTTTGTATATTGGATATCGTTTAATAATGGAAAATGCTGTTTTAAGTTCTTATTCGTGCTAACATATCAATTATAATAAATGTTTTAAAATAAGATTCAATTTAAACTTTACAACTTAAAAATACAGACGATCCAAAATTCATCTCAGAAAGTAGAGCAGGTCACAAAAGCTGTTAAAGAAGAGAGATTCATTGTCAAAAAATTTTTTGGTTCCTAGTGTTTAGTGGTTTCTTACATTTAGCCATTGTTAGGCCTCACTGCCATGAAATATAGTGCTGAACAGTGCTAAAACACTTCATGCATGCATTATTAAAATGCAGTAACTCTCCATTAATAAAGAAATAGGGATACTGTGAAGAAAAAAATTTTGATGTTGGGCACCATTAGTAGAAAAAGTTAGAAAAACACTGACATAATTAAAGACAATTCTTTTAATATTATAATTCTGCAAAAGCTTCTGTGAAAGATTTATTATTAAGTGTTTGTTCAAATGCAGATATTTCAAGATGTAACAACCAACCAAACATTACTAGATATAAAATGAAAACAAAATTAGTGACTGTATTTCATCAGTTTAAACTTTGCATTGATATTCTTAATAAATAAAACTTAGTTATTCTTTAATGCTATCTTGCATATACAGTACAAAGTTCTAAATTTTTATTCATTTTAATATAAAAATACAAATCTAAAATAAACAAGTAAAACAGCAAAGCCATATTTGGGACAAGACTATGTCTCGGAGATTCACTACTACGTAGAATCACTTTGAAGTTCAAGCGGGTCTCCTTCTCATTCTCAAATCTTCTTTGGCATCACAGGTTTTGAGTGCGATCGTTCAGACTTTACCGGCCATGTCCATGAAGTCGACCACGATGCATTTTTGGTGAAATTAACCTATCTATGTAGAAATTTCTTTCTGTTGCATGTCAGCCCAGGTTGAATTTTTGTCAATTCCTAACAAAAATTTCCCGTTTTTGAAAAAAATAATTGTGGCTATTGTATTGTCTGAAATTATTTTTTTTATTTTGCACAAACAATATACAGCTTAACCCAATTGTAATGTCATCAGATGTAATGACAACCCTAGTATAGCATCTTTAGCAGTGTGGCTAAAATCTGTACGTGGCACGTCCTACCTTGTTCGCAAAGTCCATGTCTTTTGTTCTGTTGGTAAAAATTGAGAAATGACCTAAGCAAATAATTTACTTAATTTGGATTGGCTATGTGATATTTACAATAGTGTCGAAATATAATACAAATCCAAGATTGGCATGGCTGTCGACTCGAAAGACTAATTAATGTGAAGCGAAAAAATGTCTCTTCTACCTTGTCCGTGAAGTCCACATTGACCTCGACCACATGTTCTGCGTCTTTTGTTCTGTCAGTAAAAATTAACTGAGAAACTGATCATTTTTTACTTAATTTGTATCAGCTATGCANTATTTTAGAAAGTATTAATTTTTTTTAAAATAATTTTATAATTATCTTAATTCTTTTTTAACAATATTTAAACATAGACAGAACACCTAAACTAACATACCTCAAATAAACACTTTTACTAACATTTTAATCTGTTTATAACAGACATCTTCGGGTATATATAACACAGAACCAAATGGACAAAATTAAAATTGAACAAGCTTTTATGAACAAAGTTTAATTTTGCCTGTTAGTTCTTCATTATATATAACTGAAGATGAAGATGTCTGTTATAAACAGATGAAAAAATTTGTAAAAGAGTTTATTTGAGGTATGCTGGTTTAGGCATTCTCTATGTTTAAACAGAATTATATCCCAGTATTGGAAAGTAATTTATAACAATAGATTTTCACTAACTAAAGTTAAAAGTTAGAGGTTTTATTGTTTGCTTAGTTTTATTTGAAGCAGAGTAATCTAGTCTTTTATTTATATTAACAATAATTTATATACATATACACAGAGTGGCCAAAAAATTAAAGACACCCTCTAATAATGAGTTGGTCCATCTTTAGCTCTGATCACAGCCGATATTCTTCTTGGTATAGACAACAAGTTGCTGATACCATTGCTAAGGAATGTTGGCCCATGCTAACATAATGGCAGCTTTAAGTTGGATCAGATTGGATGGTGGTGTTTCCAAGCTTTGAAGTGATCTTTTGACTTTGTCCCACAAATTCTCCATAGGATTAAGGTCAGGGGACTGAGCTGGCCATGAAAGCAGGTTAAACTATGATTGATGTTCCTCAAACCAATTTGAGATTAATAGAGCATTTACAAATTACAAATCAAAGTGCATTTACAATAATTCTATACAAATGGAGAATTTGGAAGAGAAGAAATGCCTGATGGGAACTGCTGAAAGTGACCATCTCAATCAGGGAACATTACAGCCATAAACGAGTGTACGTGATCGGCAGTGATGTTGAAGTAAGCTGTTCTATTCAGAGATGTGTCCACAAATATCAAAGGACCTAGTGTATTCCAGGAAAACATTCCCCAGACCATAATTCCACTGCCACCAGCCTGAAGAAGTGTCATTTGGCAGGAGGGGTCATGAAATAGTGCTCTTCGTGCCATATTCTGATCCTGCCATCTGCATGTTGGAGAAGGAAATGAGATTCATCAGACCAGGCTATTTTTTTCAGTCCTCAAGTGACCAATTTCGTCATTCCTGGGCCCACAACAGGTGCCTTTTCCTATTTTTCTGTGATACCAAAGGCACTCTTGATGGTCTCCTGATAATAAACTCCATCTTTTGCAAAGTGTATTTTGTTGTGCATTGAGATATGCTTTGTGATGCACCTGCATTGAATTCAGCTGTAATTTGTCGTGTTGTTGCCCTTCTGTTGCTGTGGACTATGTGTGCTAATCGTCTTTCACCTCTCTTGTTCACCAACCTTTTTCAACTAGAATTGTCCAAATTGCTTAAAGTTTTTTTTTCTCAACTGTTACTCTCTAAACACCCGCGATACTATTGGGCAAGAAAATAAAAAAGTCATCATTTCAAAGATGCTGACACCAGCTCTTCTTGCACAGATAATCATTCAAAGTCACTTAAATCTTTCGTCTTACCCATTTTGACATTAACTTCCATGATAACTACATCATCTGAAGCTGAGCATACCTTATATAAGCAACTCTGTGTTGTTATGTCATTCTATATCACTGTCAGACTGATTTATTTTCAAATTCAAAGGGGCTTCTCTAACTTTTTGGCCACTCAGTGTGTATATATATATATATATAATAGGACTGATTCACAATGAAGTCATTGTTCCCTATTCTGCTTTCATGTTGTTCTATCCAAATTAAAGAATAGTTAAAAAATAAATTGGATTTGAAATCCAAACAGTTTCTCACCACTCCCATGCCAGCATTGTGGAGAGATGTGAAATTTATAATCACTGATACCAATACATGTATAAATAACAAGGACTCCAAAGTGAGTGAGAACATACTCCCATAGCTGGCAGTATGTCCTCACTCACTCATATCAACCACCACCATCATAGCCCACCCCACCTGCTTGTCTACTTTATTGAAGACTTTCCCTTCATCCAACACTAGAATTTGTCTTTTAACTGAGAATATCTCATTAATTACTCTTATTTAAAAATACAACTGTTAAAAATGCATTAAGCGATTCAGCTAAGTTACCACAGTAGCTAGTACATCATCTTTATTCAGATTTATTAAATGTATTAAGTAATGAGATTTAAATTATTTTTTATACGTTACTTTCAAACTTCTTTTATTTTGATTAATGTAATATTTCAGAAAATTAGACCGAACTTTCAGGAAATGTTGTTTATCATATGTTATTAGTCCATATAAATGATTTTTATATTTCAGTGAATAAGGAAATATAAAAAAAAATGTAACTTTTAATTTCAAATTGACTCTTGATGAATCATTTGTTGATAATTTGAAGAAAAAGAAATTATTATGAAAATATTTGTTTGTTTGTTTTAAGTAAATAGACTATTAATTATTTTATTTTAAATAATAATAACTTTTTGTTAATACTTACTAGACAATCGTCTTTTTTTACAATAATTCTGTACAAATGGAGAATTTGGAAGAGAAGAAATACCTGATGGAGACTGTTCAGGATTATATTCAGGAAGCTGAGCAAATTGTGCTTCAAAATTTACTTGTTTCAAAACTCTAGAATAAAATTTTTATAAATATTTTTTAAATTAAATACGAAAATACTTATTTCATATAAAAACAGTCTTAAAACATATTTAAAGAATTTACTGATTAAAATAACAAATCAGTAATGAAAAACTAATAATATACAGGAAATCCTCGTTAATTTGAACTCAGATAGTTTGAAATCCCATTAGTTCATAACTGTACTATTTGTCACACTCCAGATATAGAGATTTACATGTTAAAGGGAATTTAGTTTCAATTATGGCTATGTTGAAATTCAAAGTGAAATTCTGTTTGAACTGTGATATGCATATGTTTAGATTGAAGTTCACTTGCCTTCATCCTATAAGAGAATAATAGACCATGAACAAATCTAACTTGTTCAGCATGCTTTTGTTTTTACAGTAAAACATTTTTGGATTTCACTTTACTCATTGACTACCCATTTTCTCTTATCTCATAAAATATGGCTGGGTTTTAGGATTGAAAGATTGGGCTAAAAGTAGCAGATTGAGATATTTGTATGGCTCTATGCTACTAGATTTGGGTGACTCACTACTTTTTAGGCTTCTTTAAGAATAATTTGGGAAGATTTTGAGAATTCTGCTTAACATTTTATAAAACTGATCTGACAACCTGTGAGGTTGCCCAGACACATGCTGTTTACCTGCATTTTATTTATATTATGAATAATTATTAATTAATGAATGTAGCCATAAGTATAAGTAGCCATATTCCATTTGCTTAATAAATTACATCAGTTACATGGTATTTGGCATATTATACAAAAATATGTAAATCTTGATTAATTCAAAGTCATGATTATTTTGTCTCTAATTTCAAGCTAATGAGGATTTTATATACAGTATTAAGATCACATGATAAAACATATTGAAATGATTTTTCTACTCAGTCACTATTACTGAAAAAAATTTATTAAATATAGTTGTTAAATTAAATTTAAAATAGATTTTTAAACAATTTAGATAATTTATTTTTAAATTAAATTGTTTGATTTAACAATTTAAAATTTTTCTATAGATTCAACACAATTTCAAAATTTACAGGATAACAGAAGAATAGTAAAAACTTACACACATCTAATATACTTTAAACAGTTAAAATTATCAGCAAATTTATATGAAACAACTAATTATATCTAATTTTATTTTAAGCATATTATTTTATGTAAAGTATTTTTTTTAATTCAATCAACATAACACAATTATGGTTTTTAAATGTGAACTGCATTCCTGGAATGAATATGAGAGGTGTAGTTAGACCAACTATAGATGTGGCTATGCAAATTATGAGATAGCTTTACTGGGAGTCTCAGGATTAGGAATATTCCAGGGAAAGATGATCTAGGAGCAGACCCCTGAAAAAATTCTGAAATACAATGAGATACATCCAGGACTATTTGTGGAATTTATTCACTTATAATGTGGAATATATCTGCATCAAATGAAAAATGAGCATAAAATACAAACAGAACAATTCTTTATTCCATGACAGAGGAGTTGGTTGGCCAAGCTATGTTTTTCATTTCATGTTATTCAAATGTTACTTTGCAATCATGAGGTTTGAACAAAAGTAAGTACTCAGTCTCAAGTTAATCACCCTGTATAATATAATTCTACAGTAGAATTCAGTTGTTTTTTAAATTGTCAATAAAATATGTAGTTATAGCAAAATATGTATTGCTTGGTTACTCACAGTGCCAACTGGAGATGACTTCTATAATCACCCAGGAGTCATCCCTAGTCAGCACATGAATAACCATGGATGGTTATATCTAAAATTATGTATTGCTCATTGAACAGTTGTGCCAAGTGACTATGACTCACGAGTCACTCGCTCATTCACTACGTGAGATCCGACCTCAGAGTAAGGCCAAAATTGTTCAAATAAATTTAAAAACTCACGCCAATGTTTGTATAACTTATGGATACAAATTCACTGAGTTCAGCGTTAATAAAGTTTCTTTAGTATTAACACAAGCACTTTCGACGAATGTATAATCGTCGTCTTCAGGTGAAAAGAATAAGATTTTAACAAGACAAACGTGCAGGATATTCCAAAGGAACAAAATATTTAAAATTCAAACAGGCGTCCGGAAATTTCGTTAAGAACGTGCAAATTATTTTTTGATATGTTCGAATTTTTATATTTTACGATGTTAGCGGCGCATGCGTGGAAATGCTACCGCGTTGGCGATACGATGTTAGGCGCGTTTCGCTTTTTAGGCGCCGATATAAGGCAATCCACACCCCGGGTAGATCGAGGGTGGGAACATTGCACGCTTCTGAAGTAGCCGTGAGAAGCGCTTCCCAGATAAACACAAGCCTTCGATTGTTGCAGCATTTAATTATTTCCGTTCTGGGCCATAATGGGTTGTAGCCTTGCTCGAGAACTTTTTTAGCGAGCTCAGTAGAACATCTTCCTTTGGCTACGTCATCCTGATGCTCAGCAAGGCGGGAGGCGAGCATTCTTGTTGTTGCTCCTATGTATCTTGTAATATTTCCCGTTACCGGATTTTCTAGGTGTATCTTGTAAACCCCTGACTTTTCTAAAGTGGTTAGCCTGTCCCGGTCGTTGCAGATACATCTGCGCAGGTTTGGTAGGGGAGTTATGGGTAGTATGAAATTATGTCGTCGAAATATGCGGCTGATGCGTATAGAAATTGGTCCAAGATACGGCAATGATGATTGGATCACGGATGCTTTTTCCTTTCTGTACAGCGTGGTACATGGGTATAGGGCCTCTTTTACTTTACGGAGCACATGCTCGTATTTGCCATATGTAAATCCTGCAAGAGATACCGCTACTCTGATGATGTCTAATTCCATTTTTGTTGCTAGCTGTGTCGATGGAAGCAACAATGCTCTTCTAACCAGTGCAGCAATGGCGGCATTGATATACCGCGACGGTTGGAAAGCATCTGCCGGGATAATATACGGTAACATATCAGATTTGTGGTGAACAGCAAATTGCGGCCCCTCAACCGACTTTTGTATACACAGATCCAGGAACGCTATTGAATCCTCATGCTCCCTCTCCCAAGTGAACTTGATTGTAGGGTATATGCTTGAAAGATGCTGCACAAATTTGATAAACTCCTCCTCTGTATTCTCCCATATTATTAGGATGTCGTCGACATAACGTAAGTATAGCGACGGATAACTGATGGTAAGAGGGGAGTTGAAAATTCTACGCTCGACTTCTCTCATAATGAGCTCGGCCAAGACTGCAGATAGCGGAGAGCCCATCGGAACTCCTCGTTTCTGCAAGTAGATGCTCTTGTTAAAAAGGAAATAGTTGTGCTCAGTGATGAATGTCAGCGCATCACGTATGTCTAGCACTTGTTGTATGTTGAATCCTTTTTTGATGATCAAGGAGTTAGCAAGCATTATGGCTTCAAAAACAGGTACCGATGGATATACATACATATCGCATCCTACATATTTCCTTGAAAAGGCGCTCGCAAAGTTTTTGCGTGAACTTCTTCCGGAATCACAATATGTTACCCCGTCGTCTATAGCTGCCAAGTCCACCATTGCTTCCAGCATGAGGGGTACGCCTAAAGATTCCTATACTTTCTACAAATTGGATGTGGTGTCCTTATATCCATCGGTACCTGTTTTTGAAGCCGTAATGCTTGCTAACTCCTTGATCATCAAAAAAGGATTCAACATACAACAAGTGCTAGACATACGTGATGCGCTGACATTCATCACTGAGCACAACTATTTCCTTTTTAACAAGAGCATCTACTTGCAGAAACGAGGAGTTCCGATGGGCTCTCCGCTATCTGCAGTCTTGGCCGAGCTCATTATGAGAGAAGTCGAGCGTAGAATTTTCAACTCCCCTCTTACCATCAGTTATCCGTCGCTATACTTACGTTATGTCGACGACATCCTAATAATATGGGAGAATACAGAGGAGGAGTTTATCAAATTTGTGCAGCATCTTTCAAGCATATACCCTACAATCAAGTTCACTTGGGAGAGGGAGCATGAGGATTCAATAGCGTTCCTGGATCTGTGTATACAAAAGTCGGTTGAGGGGCCGCAATTTGCTGTTCACCACAAATCTGATATGTTACCGTATATTATCCCGGCAGATGCTTTCCAACCGTCGCGGTATATCAATGCCGCCATTGCTGCACTGGTTAGAAGAGCATTGTTGCTTCCATCGACACAGCTAGCAACAAAAATGGAATTAGACATCATCAGAGTAGCGGTATCTCTTGCAGGATTTACATATGGCAAATACGAGCATGTGCTCCGTAAAGTAAAAGAGGCCCTATACCCATGTACCACGCTGTACAGAAAGGAAAAAGCATCCGTGATCCAATCATCATTGCCGTATCTTGGACCAATTTCTATACGCATCAGCCGCATATTTCGACGACATAATTTCATACTACCCATAACTCCCCTACCAAGCCTGCGCAGATGTATCTGCAACGACCGGGACAGGCTAACCACTTTAGAAAAGTCAGGGGTTTACAAGATACACCTAGAAAATCCGGTAACGGGAAATATTACAAGATACATAGGAGCAACAACAAGAATGCTCGCCTCCCGCCTTGCTGAGCATCAGGATGACGTAGCCAAAGGAAGATGTTCTACTGAGCTCGCTAAAAAAGTTCTCGAGCAAGGCTACAACCCATTATGGCCCAGAACGGAAATAATTAAATGCTGCAACAATCGAAGGCTTGTGTTTATCTGGGAAGCGCTTCTCACGGCTACTTCAGAAGCGTGCAATGTTCCCACCCTCGATCTACCCGGGGTGTGGATTGCCTTATATCGGCGCCTAAAAAGCGAAACGCGCCTAACATCGTATCGCCAACGCGGTAGCGTTTTCATGCATGCGCCGCTAACATCGTAAAATATAAAAATTCAAACATATCAAAAAATTATTTGCACGTTCTTAACGGAATTTCTGGACGCCTGTTTGAATTTTAAATATTTTGTTCCTTTGAAATATCCTGCACGTTTGTCTTGTTAAAATCTTATTCTTTTCACCTGAAGACGACGATTATACATTCGTCGAAAGTGCTTGTGTTAATACTAAAGAAACTTTATTAACGCTGAACTCAGTGAATTTGTATCCATAAGTTATCAAAATTGTTCATTTTCCCCCCTAAAATTTTCGATATATTTGAAATAAATTTGTCGCCTCCTCGTTAAAATAACATTGCCGGGAAAAAAGAATCAAATATTGATTGAAACTTATAACTTTCATCGTTAATATAAACATTCAACCCTCAAACAATGACATTCCTCTTCTGCAAGACAAAAAGTTTATAGTTAAAGTCTGAATTTGTCATTTTGTTTTGGTCCTGGGAACAACTTTAACCTCCACACCTGCAGGACCAACTCTACCTCTCACAATAGGGGGATCACCTGACCAATTTCCCCTGTTCGAAGCTATAAAAGCGACTTCTTTCCCCTTCCTTGGAGGAGTCTCACATCTATGGTCTGAAAGGATTAAGTCTCTAGGAATTTTTACTTTGTGCATCGAACTCTGTGCCTACATTGAAATCTACTAGAGGTATGACACAAATAATTGTAAACTCTCTCTCCGCGAGTTAGGAGATAGCGAATTTTGTAATCTTTATTTTTTTGTAAATCTAATAAATCATTGTTTCCATTGTTAAATGGTGTCCTTTTACTCGCATATCGCCTCGTCAACGACCCCTCTCACCTCCTCCACTCAACCTGACAAAAAAGAATCCCGACCCTTCGGGACCGCATTCGAAATTTAGCCATCTTGACAAGTGGGCAGGTTTAACGACCTGTAGCTGAAAAGGAGAGTCAATGGTTCCTGACCTCCCCGGTAGTTCACAACTACATAACTTTGTACAGGATTCTTTTGTATATTGGATATCGTTTAATAATGGAAAATGCTGTTTTAAGTTCTTATTCGTGCTAACATATCAATTATAATAAATGTTTTAAAATAAGATTCAATTTAAACTTTACAACTTAAAAATACAGACGATCCAAAATTCATCTCAGAAAGTAGAGCAGGTCACAAAAGCTGTTAAAGAAGAGAGATTCATTGTCAAAAAATTTTTTGGTTCCTAGTGTTTAGTGGTTTCTTACATTTAGCCATTGTTAGGCCTCACTGCCATGAAATATAGTGCTGAACAGTGCTAAAACACTTCATGCATGCATTATTAAAATGCAGTAACTCTCCATTAATAAAGAAATAGGGATACTGTGAAGAAAAAAATTTTGATGTTGGGCACCATTAGTAGAAAAAGTTAGAAAAACACTGACATAATTAAAGACAATTCTTTTAATATTATAATTCTGCAAAAGCTTCTGTGAAAGATTTATTATTAAGTGTTTGTTCAAATGCAGATATTTCAAGATGTAACAACCAACCAAACATTACTAGATATAAAATGAAAACAAAATTAGTGACTGTATTTCATCAGTTTAAACTTTGCATTGATATTCTTAATAAATAAAACTTAGTTATTCTTTAATGCTATCTTGCATATACAGTACAAAGTTCTAAATTTTTATTCATTTTAATATAAAAATACAAATCTAAAATAAACAAGTAAAACAGCAAAGCCATATTTGGGACAAGACTATGTCTCGGAGATTCACTACTACGTAGAATCACTTTGAAGTTCAAGCGGGTCTCTTTCTCATTCTCAAATCTTCTTCGGCATCACAGGTTTTGAGTGCGATCGTTCAGACTTTACTGGCCATGTCCATGAAGTCGACCACGATGCATTTTTGGTGAAATTAACCTATCTATGTAGAAATTTCTTTCTGTTGCATGTCAGCCCAGGTTGAATTTTTGTCAATTCCTAACAAAAATTTCCCGTTTTTGAAAAAAATAATTGTGGCTATTGTATTGTCTGAAATTATTTTTTTTATTTTGCACAAACAATATACAGCTTAACCCAATTGTAATGTCATCAGATGTAATGACAACCCTAGTATAGCATCTTTAGCAGTGTGGCTAAAATCTGTACGTGGCACGTCCTACCTTGTTCGCAAAGTCCATGTCTTTTGTTCTGTTGGTAAAAATTGAGAAATGACCTAAGCAAATAATTTACTTAATTTGGATTGGCTATGTGATATTTACAATAGTGTCGAAATATAATACAAATCCAAGATTGGCATGGCTGTCGACTCGAAAGACTAATTAATGTGAAGCGAAAAAATGTCTCTTCTACCTTGTCCGTGAAGTCCACATTGACCTCGACCACATGTTCTGCGTCTTTTGTTCTGTCAGTAAAAATTAACTGAGAAACTGATCATTTTTTACTTAATTTGTATCAGCTATGCAATATTTACAATAGTGTCAAAATATAATATAAATCAAAGATCGACATGGCTGTCAAATTGAAAGAAAGAAGAGCTTAGTCGCGACACCGTTAGGACGTGCTTCACCTCGCTCCAGCTTTCGATCGTCGCATCGGCTTAATTATTGATCAATCGGTGGAATATTATATATCGTTGAGTTCGTCTCACGGTAAGCTATCTTCTAATATAAACTTTATTTGGATCGGTCCAGCCGTTCAGGAATTACGGGCTCCGGAAGTTTCATTATTTCCGGCCACTTTTTCCGGGCGATTTCCGGGGAGAAATCTTAATTCGTTATATCAAATTACTCGACTGTTTAAAAGCTTTATAACGGCGTCTACAGTTTTTCGTTACGATTCTCCGTTCTCCAGTTATCCCGATCGATAGTCACGTGACCGCGGGCCAACGTGCGGGCTTATCGGGCCACCGATCTTGCCCATATCAGGGTACTTCTTTGGGTACCTAATTGCCTATCTGTCACGTTATTTTCATTCGGCTACGTTTAGTAGTTTAGCCGCTACGACTGTTTTAGTTTTTACTCGAACAAAGGGGTGAAAGGTCATTGACCTCACCACGTGGTTGAACCTAGCACTCTAGCTGACCCTAATTCGGGTCTCTCCCGCCCGGTTTTTCGGGCTGCGTTGGTCGTACACCCACGAGTCTTACACCGTTCGATCCATAAATTCCAGTGTACTTTGGCAAAGTGTATTTGTGTAGTGATAACCATGGAAGAGACTACAGATTGTGTTTTATCAAATAACAGCTACGCTGAGGAGGACTTAATAGCTAATATCAATTCGCAACTTGAAATCATCGTTTCTAGCATACCTGCGAATACCAATGTGTCTGTGAAGAGTAAAGAAAGGGCTGCTGTCAAGGAAGCGGCCATCAGAATGCACGCGGCGGCCAACCAGATATTTGGCTTGGTCCTTGAGTTAAGACAACAGGTTAAAACCTTAACAAAGTATGAAGGGCTATCTAGTATGGGCACCTACGCTGAGGTAACCAAGCGCCAGCGCACCCCCATCAGCAACACTACTAAATTGATAGCCAAAAAATCAGCCGCATTAGAAGGGATAAAAAATCCAAAAAATATGAACCATGAGATTATTGTATCGGCAATTAAAAATCCTGACGAGCCTGTTCCCACCCCGGAGGAGACACTAGAGCTCTTACGCAGCCACGTGGACCCCAAGCAACTAGGAATAAAGATTAAAACTATCAGACCCCTATCAGAAGGAGATATAAAAATTCAAGTATTGGAAGATAAAGACTTACAGGTATTAAAGCATGCGGTGCAAAAGGAGGATGCCCTGACTGACAAGATAAAGCTAGTCGAGAAGGGGAAAAAATCACCAAAAATAATCCTATATAATGTCCCAACGGACTCAGAGGAGCAGGATCTATTAAAAGATATCTACAATCAGAATACAAAACTCCAGGAGGGAATCAGCGAACAAGAGTTCCTTGAATCTACCAAGATTTCACACAGTTTCCACCCAAAGGGAGGGAACCATAGGACCCACACAGTCCTAAGCGTGAGACCGGATATCCGGAATAAACTTATGCAGGAAGGCAGAATTTATCTGGGGTGGTGTTCGATAGTTATAGACGACTACATAGACATCACCAGATGCTACAACTGTACTGGCTTCGGGCACACCTCCTACAGGTGCACGGAACGACAAAGGTGCACCCACTGTACAAAGAAACATAAATTCAAAGAATGCCCTAACCTGGAGAAGGACCCTAAATGCTCAAATTGTAAGAAGCATAATAAAACAGTGCCAGAAAACAAGGCCCTTCCTACAGACCATAATGCCTTCGATAAAGGCTGCCCGTTATTACAGAGGTATAAGGCTTACCAAATCAGAACAATAAATTATGAATAATGTCTCCGTCTAATCTTGTTGTTGGTTCTGACCTCTCGCACCCACTCATGGAGGACAAACAACAGGGAAGTAACAAGAATAATCTTAAAATCCTGCAAATTAATTTACAACGTTCAAAGGCTGCCTCCTCTGCCTCTGAGGCCCTGCATCAGGCTCTTAAAGAGGATATCGACATCCTAGCTGTTCAGGAGCCCTATGTGGTGAACGGGAGGGTGGCCATGCTTGGTGCTGGTAAGGTTCTCACCCCCCCAGCAACAACAACAGGATAAAGACCGGCATAGTAATCTACAACAAAGGACTTACGGTACAAATGGTGACTCAATTCTCTAACTACTACTACACTACTGTTAGGGTGGACACCCCTAGGGACCCCTTTTACTTAATCAGTTTCTACTGCTCGCCCGATGAGGACCTTAAACCACCGTTGGAGACCCTCAGTCAGACCCTGGACCTTCTGAAGGGCAACCGTGTGCTCCTGATGGGTGACTTTAACGCCAAGTCTCACCTATGGCACAGTCCGGTGGAGGACCCTAGGGGCTACCTCCTCTGTGAGTTTATGGCTGTTTTTGACTTGTCTTCTCTGAACGACAGCCCGCTCCCAACCTGCTCCACCAGTGGGGGCAGGAGCTGGGTTGACGTTTGTCTGGGGAACCCTGGTATGCTTGACCAGGAAGTACACTGTAGTACAATGGACCTCATCTCAGCCAGCGACCACAATTACATCCTGACAACAGTAAAAAACAGTAAGTCTACCCACGAGTACAATATCACGAATAACACCAACTGGGAGATGTTCCACAACAACATTACTAACCTCTGGAGGCCGCCTGCGTTAATATCCTTGGACTCCATGGCTGCACTTGACGAAGTCATAAGCAACCTCACCAATACCATCCACGAGGCCATGTTCCTCTCTACAAAAATCAGAGTTAGGAAAAGGAATGCCCCATGGTGGGATGCCGAACTAGCAAATAAGCGTAAGGAGGTAAGAAGGAGTAAACGCAGGTTTAGGAAGGAGAGTGACCCTAACAGAAAGGAATGCAAAAGAAAGGAATATACGAACTGCTACAGGCAATATAAGCTGTTAATAAATAATAAAAGGACGGAGTCTTGGCGTAATTTTTGTACT